>NC_133770.1:249453884-249456712 GCF_003597395.2 Chelonoidis abingdonii | reverse complement strand
GGGCGGCGGCCTGCCAGTTGCTGTGGAGGCGGCAGTCAGAGAGCCTTCCGCGGCATGCCTGCAGGATGTCCGCCAGTCCCACGGATTCGTCAGCAATTCAGTGGCAGGTACGCCAAAGTCACAGGACTGGCGGACCTCTGGCAGGCATGCCACCGAAAGCCACCTGACTGCCATGCCTGGGGTGACAAAAAACACAGAGCCACCCCTGCTGGTGACGGTGAAGGGTGCCCATGAGATCAGCTGAATCAGCACATTCCAAGCTGCCCTAACTTCTGTCAGGCTCTGTCTCCAGGCTGCCTGGATGGTAAAATTATTAGGTGGCTTCTGCAAGGGTGCACCTTACTTGAGATGGACATGTTGGTCATAGGACTTGGGTGCTGACATCTGCAAACAAAAAAGTCATCAAGACCCAGAAAGCAGGAGGAATTGGGAAGATAAAATGGTAGGCTCCCTAGGGGAAGTGTATGAAAAGTTAAAAATTGGATCCCTCCTACTCTCTTAGGGCCTAAAAGTATGGATGTAAAGACTAGGTATTAGTGTTATTTTCTCCCCTTTTTATCCGTTTACTTATGGCAGTGGAATTGTTCGTTGCTTTTCTGGTAATGGGATTGTAAGAAGATGCAGCTTCTTAATTGTCTTGTGTAAATTGAGTGACTAGACTGGCACACACACCTGTGTTCTTCCTTCAAGGACTGATTCATACAAGAGAAGCTACAGTGCACACTACTGCATTCCAGAGACAGGTCAATTCTCTCCTCTGTACATTACAGAGTGAGTATAAAATGCTAGCAGATCACAGTGGCTTCATTGTAAACACATGTGTAAGTGACTAGTCAAGGTAACAGAGAAAGAACTACTGTGCTTAGTCTCTCTTAAGGTATCATTTGTGCTGTCAGATTTATCCTCAAAGCAAAGCTGGCTGTGAATGCTGTGCTAAGGTTTGATTTCATTGTGGATTACACTTTCAGATAGAGCAATAGCATTCAAGGCTAGAAGGGACCACCGGCTCATCTAGTCTGATCTCCTGTATAGCCCAGGTCAGCAGGCTCACACTAGATCCAAACAACTGAAATTAGAGCTAAGTATTACAGCCTGTAGGAGACTAGACTATTATATTCCACAGGCAGAAAATAGGAGGGACTGAGGTGCACCACTGCCCATAGCCCCCTACAATGGCAGAGAAATGATTAAGTGAGATATACACAAATAATCTTAACAAGAAACCCACCCACATATGCTGCAGAGGACACCAACACACCACGCTCAAGGTCACTGCCACTTTGACCTAGGGAGAAATTCCTTCCAAACCCCACATCTGGTGATCAGAGAGAAAATGCTTGCTGCCATCCCAGAATCCTGGCCCACCCCTTCCCATGTGCCAGCTCTAGTCATGGCCATCCCTGATGCTTCAGAAGCAGATCAAAAGTACTTTTCCTCCTTTGCATCAATATCATTCATTTCTTTAACATGAGTGTTGAGGCAGCTGCTTTTCTCAATCAGTTGGTATTTTCATGTGAGGAAAGATGGACAGGAAATAGGAGTGTACTCTAAAGGGAAGCAATGTACATTGCATTTCTTCAACAAAATATACAGAGCAGCTATAATGGCATCCAGCCCATTCATGCATTAAACATAATACACAAACCAATATTTCACACTAAAGTCTCTTACGAGTAATGTGACCCATCCTATGAATTGAGCAGTGGTAATAGTGGAAAACCAGATACAGAATAGAGAAGTGGGGTGGGGGGGAAGGTTGCACCCTGTCCCATCATGTGAGGATGCATGTTAAATTTGTTTAGTCTCTAATATAGTCAGTTAGAGGAGGAGATACAGCTTTTAAGATTACTACAACAGTGGGGAGGACAAGAACCAAGATATTAATGTACAGTTATTTTGATGTCTGTGGGGAGATGTTCATGGTAGATCAAGGGGATATAACTTGAGTAATGTTAGAGAGACAACTTAAAGCTTTCCTATAATATTAGCATGGAATATACAAAAAAAAAAATCAAGGGAGTTAGACACTTATGCCTTTATACACCTTCCAAAATTCCAGCCTACATTTATAGGAAAGCTTTCTAGAAGTGGCCTTTCACTAAGCTAGATCTATTAGACTAGTTCAGAAAGAATTAGTGGAATTATAAAGCATTTTAAGCTTAGCTTAGACAAGCAACTTGGAAACACTATTGTTCTACAAGAATGGATGACAGAGTAGGCTGGAGAAAATGAGATGAAGGTGTTGACTATCTCCATTTTTACAGTTCTGAAGGTCAAGTCTCCATGAGTAGTTACAAGCTAACAAAGAATATGGACTCCAATATTCAGTGTTTGAAAGCTTGTTTGTTTAATACATTACATTAGTACACTTTCTCTGAGACAAGCCTGTACACACTTGAGTTGGAAACAGAAATTTGTACTGGAGCTTTCTTGTCAAGAGCCATCTCAGTGAGTTTCTAGTCCAGTGAGCTGGGATTAATGTCCTTTTGCTTTCTCATATATTCTGATGCATGTGATGTTGTTCATGGTACATTCCTAAAAGGGAGAAGTTATCACAGTATGATTTTAAAATGCCTCCATATGCAGTTCAACAAATACTATCACATATTGTTTTCAGGGAACACTATGGGTAGGTCTTCACTATCTGCCGGATGGCAGACAGCGATCGATCCAGAGGAAGTCAATTTATTGCATCTAGTCTAGACATGATAAAGTCAACCCCTGAGCACTCTGTCAACTACTGTACTCCACTGCTGTGCGAGGCACAGGCAGAGTCAACAGGGGGGCAGCAGCAGTCGACTCACCATGGTGAAGACACTATAATAAGT
>NC_133770.1:249310203-249453518 GCF_003597395.2 Chelonoidis abingdonii | reverse complement strand
GCTTTCTTTTTAAAACTTGTTGGATTTTCTTTTCCTAGTTAAGGCAAGGGGATAGGAATCTCTGTGCCAGGAGTACTGTCTCTCTCAGGGAAAGACTGGGAGGGGGGAGAAGAAGGAGGGGGGAAGGTAAATCGTCCTCTCTGTTTTGTGTTTCAAGGGATTGAAGCAGGGAAATCTCCTAGTATCTCCAGGGCAGGAAAATCTGGGAGGAAGTAAAGAGCAGGAAGGGAAGTGGGTTATTTCCCTTTGTTGGAGGCTCAGGGCATCTGAGTCTTGGGGGTCCCCCAGGGAAAGGTTTGGGGAGACCAGAGAGTTTATCAGGTACTCAGAATCCTGATTGGATCTTATCTTGCTGCCACCAACCTGGTAATTAAGCTTGGAGGTTCATGCTAAGCACCCACATTTTGGACGCTAAGGTCCAGATTTGGGACCGAGGATTATTACACTCCCCCCAGTGTAGATCAGGGCTTAGAGAAGCAACAATGCAGTTCTTTGCTTCTAAGATTTTCCTCCAGGTTTAACCCCCCTGGCCCCCGCCCCCCCCCACACCACAAACAAGTAATGTTTGTCATCTTTGCTACAGTTCAACTCGTTAAGCATTTACTGTTGAGATACTATTTTCAGTGATCAGGTAGCAGGAATGAACTCACCACCACCATCTTCCCATCCACTAATCTTCTTTTTATTGTGGTCTCCTTGCCATTCCACTTCTGCACCTGAGTCAGTGAGCCATCATCTAAGGTTACAATACTCTACCAAAAACAAACAAAAAATCTCACATAAAGTAAAGTGTTTAGCCCACTGTCCTGTAGGTTAGAAGTGATTCAGTTTGCAGGGAGTTAGGAAAGATGGGGTTTTACTTCTATAAGGCTTGTCACTTTGCCCCCCATTATTTAGCCCTCACCTTTGTTTTTCTGTCATCTGCTGTAGTTTCCTCAAATTCCTCCCCAAGCTTGAAGGAGACCTCCGTGCTTTTGAAAGTGCTCTTGGTTTGGATTGTTAGCACATCCCCATCAATGCTGATAGTCACAGTGGGTTTGGTTAGGCTGCCCAGTTTCCTGGTGGCTAAACTCACACCTGCAAGTTACACACAATATGTCTCAGATACTTTGAGAAACATTAAGATCATGGGATAAAAAGTTAAAGGAATAAGAGTAGGACTAGTTTACTGTGCTCTCTGTACCAGCAGTTTGTTACCATAGTGTTTAGACCCTTTAGTTCACCTCAGTTGAACTAAAGTGTATATAGTAGTCTAACTAAGAAAGAGCATCACTGTTACAAGCACAAGTGTATCATGTCTCACAGAGAAGTCTTCTCATGTACAGTTTGAGTTAAGTTATAGAAAAGCACATTAATCAATTTCCTTGTTGAGGTAGAGTCTATAAGTCAGCAAGATATTCCAGTTCACTTATAAGGTAAGCAAAGCTTTGTTGAAACAATGCTATGGGCCTAATTCTTTACTAGTTTGCACTTTGAGTCATTCATGCAGAAAGACCAGTTAAGAAAGGTAGCATTTGATAGTCACTTTGCACAGGTGCAAGTGACTACATGAGATGCAGTGCAGTGGAGGTCTAGGCCCATGTTACCTAGAATTTAAGTTTCTTAATGTTTAGTTACTTCACTCCTACTATTCTCTTTTTAGTAGTCCACTCACCCCCCAAAAGACATAGCCAATCTTCCATTAAGAGCAGCCATAGAACAGTTTTTTCTATGCATTCTATGCAAGAGCAGCATTTATGAGAACAGTTCACATCAGAGAGCCACTTCCCTTGTCAGCTTACAGATCTCAAAATAAACCTCATTTCCCTTCTGAAGAAATGAGCACTAAGAAGCTGCAATGTGAAGAATCCCCAGAGCCAGAGAGAAGAAATGTAGGAGCAGAGTTCAACTAGAGTATATCCTTTCTAAATCCCACATATTACATTACTAACCCAGCTCTTTCATGTAGTCATCAAATTTTTCACTGGAGCTGAGTTTCCACATTCCCAGGAACAGGTCACACATTGTGAGGATTTTCTGGGTAGACACACTCAAAAAAACAACAGCAACTCTCAAAGAGAGCAAAGAAAAGAGCACAAACTCTATAGGCCCTGCAAGTCTGTTTTTAAAGCTGATCTGAACATGTGACATTCTGAGACAACCAATCAGGAAAGATATCATGGACTCCAGTCAATAGGTAATTTTAGTTTGATTTCTTTTAGCACAAGTCTACAGTCAGTAAATACAGCAAAGGATAAAAAAAAAAAGCACAGTTTTAGCCCCAATTTAAAACATAGCTTTTCCAGAAATAAAAAAACAAAAAAAAAGAAAATCACCATTCCAAGACAGGAGCAGCACAGTCTTAAAGGGATGTGTGAAGGCTCAAGTAGTTCATTGTTTAAAAAAACTCCTAATATCCCATTCATAATGTTATTTATAAAGCACTTGGGCCCATAGGTGTTGGAACTAGAGGTCCTGGGGGTGCAGCAGCACCCCCTGGCTTGAAGTGGTTTCCATCACATACAGCATTTGCAGTTTGGTTCAATGGCTCTCAGCACCCCCACTATCAAAGTTGTTCCAGCATCCCCCTGCTTGGGCTCAGAAGCCCAGCTTTAACTTCTAAAATGGCTCTATACCAGTGGAATGTTCCCACTGTCAGGAGCTGATGCCACTGCCTTAAGGGCTGCTTTTTGGAACTGGAACTTCAAAGGCATTTAGGAAGAGGGTTAAGCAAATGGTGCATTGGCCACTATAGTAAAAGCTCAGTTGCCTTCTAATACTAATATTAGTTATTATTTGTGTTAGGCGTGGTGCCTAGAGGCCCAATCAAAGATCAGGACCCCATTGTGCTAGGTGCTGTACCAACACATAACAAGACAGTCCGTGCCCCAAATAGCTGACAATCTAAATACACAAGGCAAAGGGTCAGAGAGGAAACAAAGGCACAGTGACGTGTCCAAGATTACACAGCAGATGAGTGCCAAGAGCTAGAGTAGAATCCAAGGTCTCTGCGTCCCACTCTAGTGCTCCAATCACTAGACTACACTTTCCCTGATATAAATCACAATAGTGGAACTTATAAAAGTGGATGTTGCCAGATACATGCCAAGATGCTGTTCAATGGGAGAGTGCGTGGGCGGGGTGGGTGTGGGTGTGGGTGTGGGTGCTAAGTCTCAAATATCACTAAGCCCCTTCCATGACTTTAAAAATTAACAAGACCACCTTAAAATCAATCTGTTACTTTATAGATAGCCCATTTTAAGATTGCTGGTGATTGTGATCATCACAACAACGCTCTAGCTTTACAAGCTATAAGTAATGAAAACTTGCTGGAAGCCCAGCTAAGGGAGATGTGCAGTAATCAGGGCTGGTGCAACCATTTAGGCGAACTAGGCAGTTGCCTAGGGCACCAAGATTTGGGGGCGCCAAAAAGTGGCGCCCCCCAAAAATTTTTTAAATGGTTGCAGCCGCTGCTGCTGGAGGGGCTGAGCTGCTGGCGGCAGCAGCTGCCTGCAGCCGGCAGCCCAAGGTATTCTCCGGGTCAGGGCGCCGCCAGAGGGGGCGGGAGGCAGCTCCCATGGAGCTGCCATAGTGGTGCCTGCGAATGGTCAGCTGCTCGGGTGACTCCGGTGGACCGCCCGCAGGCACCACTGTGGCAGCTCCACCGGAGCCGGGACCAGCGTGGGGGGCGGCAAAATTGCCGTCTGCCTAGGGCACTCAAAATCCTAGCGCCGGTCCTGGCAGTAATTGACCCTTGGCATGTCTTGGAAGGCACATGTTGAGAAAAGTGCAGCCTGTGCATGTAATGCAGCTGGAAGGAACATCTAGTCAGACACATGGATTTCCTTGGAGCCCCCTTACAGAATCAGTGCTTAAACCAACAGAGAGCAGACACTTCATTGGAGAACTCTTTTAGATACTCCAGTAGAACTTCAGAAATTTACCAGGTTTAACTGACATGAAATCTCCTCCCTGCCCAAGCATACCACACTTTCTGCTGCTCGAACCTTGACAGAAAAAAGATCTGCTGCCTGGTTTGCTCAGAGAGGTCCGGCTTTAATAAGAATCTCCTCAGTGAGATCCCTCTCCTCAAAACTCACTTCTAACATGAAGCCTAGGAGTGCTGGGTGTGTTCTGGTGTGTTGTGTGTGAAATCTGTGACTTGGGTTCTGCAGGAGGTCAGATGATCATAATACTCCCTTTTGATCTTAAAATCTATTACTCTAACTATATTTGTTTAATAAAGAGGGGAGAAATGCAACAAGAAGTAGGGAACATAAATTTCTATGATCAAAGCTTCCCATGGCTCTACGAGTGTTTTTGCTGTCCATCTGTTTAGACTGTAAGGCTCAGATCATCAAAGATATTAGGCACCTATTTCCCATTGATTTCAATGAATGTCCCCCTTGGGGATCTGGATGCAAGTTTCTAACAGCAGGAACATTGTCTCCTTTCCTGTCTCATTCTGCATTAAGCACACCATTGGCACTTAACAAATAGCAATAGAATTCCAGGGATAGGAAAAATACAATATATTTTAATAGATGTGCAACCCTCATGGGTTTAGGATAAACTATGACCCAGATCCTGCAACTAACAACAGGGTTCCACATGGACAGAGAGAGCCACTCATGCACAGTCACTTTCAAGAAAAGGGCAAAAATCTGTTCCTGGGGTCATAGCAAGGTCTAAGCAGATGCAAGAAATGTCAGCTGACCAGAAGCTGAGTCAAACGCCAATCCTGCAAAAATTTACACATGTGCTTAAATGTATTAAGCACTGTGAGTTGTCCCATTGATCAGGGCCTAATGCTGCAGACTTTTCTTCCTGAACAAAATGCTTTTAAAATATTTTTCTTTAATGCAAACTATTTTTGCATGCTAAAGACTATTAAGTGCTGAGGACACAGTGATCCATGTGCCAGTGAGGATAAAGGAATAACAACCCTATGACCTACTAAGAAGGAAGAAAGGAGAAATGCTCATAATTGGAGTTCCTGATATTCTCTCTCACCATTGGGCATCCCAGAGGGTCACATGGTCAAGACTCCTTTTTAAAGAGGCTTTGTGGGTTTGTAGAATTCACACTATCTTCCTGTCTGATAGTGAAAACTGTTGCCTGATTTCTGCAGAAGCCTGTTTAAAAAGCTTTACATAATGTGTGATTTATTTGTAGGCACCTGGAAACTCATTTCCAGTGAAAACTTTGAGGACTATATGAGAGAACTGGGTAAGGAATGCTATGTGGATACCTCTGCTTATATCTGTGTCTGTATAGGAAAAGATTACTGAATTTGCATTTTAATCCAGATTTCTTTTTCCTGGCTTGAGGAACTTTCCTGTACTATTCACTAAGAGCCTTTTTTTTATCCTGGCTGATAAATGGTCTTAGCCAGACAATCTTAAACTGCGGAGTTCTTGGGAAGCTAGTTGCTTGGTTTAGTGTGGTGAGGCTTCTTAATCTAAAAGGAATTGGACTGGAGGGAGTGGTATCATTTAATTGAATAATGCATAATTAATTTCTAGTAGAAATAATTCAGTAGTGCTATTGTCTAGGGCAGAAAAATCCATTGACCTGCTCAGTGCCCTTGTGCCTTGGAAATACAAAGCAGTAGAATGCTGAGACTATAATAAGGTCTGTAATTAAACACTTCTCTAATCTGGATTTTTGTCTAAGTAACTTTTTTTTCATTGAAGTACAATCTTATGTTGATGTTGGAGTACTAACATTTGTGGTTCATTGGAATTTGTTAGGTAACCCAGGGACTGGAAGTAGTTGCTGCTAGCTGGCTAGTGTGCTCTTAAATTAAGGAATTGCATGGACTCCTGACTAGATACCTGGAGAAGTCTTGACTGGGTCATATGCATCTCTTAAACTCCTAGTTTTAAGTTGAAGTTGGTTTTAAATGGTCTTCTGTCTCCCATAAACTGGTGACTCTGACTAGCTTATTCTGAGTTAGTACTGTAATCTAACAAGTCTCATTTAGAGACTAGAAGCAAAATTCTCGAACAGACTTCTAAGTCCTGTTTTTCTTAAGACTTAAGCGAATTTTCCAGGGTGCTCAGATCTTATAGAGAGCACTAGTGTTGCCAGCTTCTCTCTTAAAATTTTCCTTTTTAGTGTCACTCTTCAACTGCTACTAGTTCTGTAGCAAACAGTTTTTTGGGGGGAGTGGTCTGGGGAAAACAGGGGTTTCTAAATTACTCTAAAAATGTTTATGCTCTTTGGAGGTAAAAGGTTGCTTAACTTGGTGAAAGTGACTCCCTAGGATTCTCTGGGCTCTTAAACATTCAGCTGCATATGCCCTTGGATTCAGTTTGCATTGCAGTTCAGAATAGTGGCTGTACAAAAAATATCCTGCGTTTGTATTCCCTGGACTGGGCTTGGAATGCCTTTATCAGAAGCTTCAGGCATCCTTGAAATGCAGGATTACTAAAACATAAAGAGCAAGGGCAGATTCTTGAGGGGGGAAAAAGTCAAACATTTTAAATCCCTGATCCCCTGCCTTCCCTTAGCTGAAAGCAACACTACTAGGTAAGAGGGTGTTCTGGAAGTGAATAGACTATCTAATATAGTTTTCCTATCTGATCTACAGGTGTGGGCTTTGCTACTAGGAAAATGGCTGGTGTGGCCAAGCCCAATGTAATCATAAGCACCAATGGAGATGTGATAACCATCAGAACAGAGAGTACCTTCAAAAATACAGAGATCTCTTTCAAGCTGGGTGAGGAGTTTGAGGAGACCACAGCAGATGACAGGAAAGTTAAGGTGAGTCTTCCTTAAAACCAGCTGGGGTTGTGGGAAGGGAGGGATTTCAAAATTGCCCTTGAACTTAGCATGTATACCATGGGGGAAAGAAGTGCCACAAGTGTTCTGCAGAACCACAGGCACACCCAGACAGCTGGGTTCAGTTAAATGTTGGACTTGTGTACAAATCTCCTTTAGTCTGCAGGACACAGACTAAATAGCAACACTTTGTTTCCTTGTCTCTGCAGAGCATCATAACACTAGACAATGGCTCACTGATTCAGGTGCAGAAATGGGATGGAAAAGAGACAACATTAATAAGAAAATTGGTGGATGGGAAGCTGGTAGTGGTGAGTTAATGCCTAGTATTTAATCACTGAATGCAACGTGTTCTATATTGGCTTCTAATGAGGTGATGGGGAAAATGTCGGATGTGAATTATGATGGAATGGGGGTGGGGATGTAATTTCCAAACTAGTGAGACTTGCACATTAAAATTCAGGAGTGTTAAAGATGGAAGATCTGGAGAAGTCTTCAAGGTATGTGCATTCTTTCTACCCTTCCCTCTGTGTATCCCAAACTGAGGTGGAGGAAAAATGTGCATATAAAGCTGTAACAAAGAGTGGGTGAAAGTCCCAAACTCAAATTCTCATTAAAAGGGCCAAAACTTTCATGAAAACCCATGTCTTGACCAGTTGTAGTAAATACTGTAAAAGCTGGAATAGCTCTATCTACATACTCACCACAGAGCCACGGTCACAGCATGATAGTCTAACACATTGACTGGCAAGCTTGCATCATTGCTTGTCAGTCAACATACTACCAATGACATGATCTGTCACTGCTGAATTGACAGTGTGACTCTTTGCAGGAGCGTGTGACTCTTTTGGCTCCCTAGGCGGGGGTCCGTCCACGCTCCTGGTCTTCGGGGCATTTTGGCGACGGGTCCTGGAGCAAGTGAAGGACCCACCGAAGACCCTGAGCATAGAAGGACCCCCCACTACTGAATTGCCGCCGAGGGAGGCAAGATGCCGCCCCCCCGCCTCCAAATCCTAGCGCCCTAGGCGACTGCATAGGTCGCCTAAATGGAAGTGCCGGCCCTGACTCTCTGCCATATTTCTTCCTGCTCTACATGGCTCCTGGAAGAGAAGTTTTGTAGCAATTCTAAACCCAGGATGTTGCAGAGAACATATAGACGCTGCACATGCTAAGTAAATGGTGCCTGTGCTTGCTTGCTCCCTCCCCAGGTTGTCTAGCATATTAAAAAATGCTCCTGTCAGGCTGGCCTCCAGCTGAGACCAAACAGTGACTGAGAGGCCTATGTGCCCCTTAGGTACAGGGAATTCTGAATAAAAGCATGAAGCTCTTAGCCTGAGTTGTTCCATAACTCCCTTCAAGCAAGCTGAAAGGGAGACATGGAAGTGTTATCTACAGCTTGCTATTGGTAAAAAAAAAAAAAAGTGAGTGCTTGACATGCTGCCTAACATGCATTTGTTCAACAATCTGTCCTAGGAATGTACCATGAACAATGTTACCTGCACAAGAGTCTATGAGACTGCATGAAGAAACCCTAATCTCCACAATGAACTGGGATCTAAGTTGTGGAGAATCAGCTCAGTTCCAGGAGTGAAGCTCCAAGTCTGCTTTGTGACAGTCTGTAAACAGTCCGGTTCTATGCCAAAGCAGTGTTATAGCCAATCTGAACTCTCATGGTTATTCAATAAAATGTTCAACTGTCTAGAAATGGTGTTGGAATTTGTACAACATAGCACTAGGAATGGGTGGTGGGTCTTAAACTGGGACCAGCATGTGCACTAACTTCGGACTCCCTTCATTACCATGGCAAGAGTAGGTAGACATAACGTTAACGAAGATCAAGCAATCAAGACATTCACCACTTTGTCAAGCACCTATCCCAAAGTAGGGCTTCCTGTGTCCACTCTCAAGGCCTAATTTACTCTAGCCCCTGTTCCTATAACATAATTATCCTCTAGATCCAAAACAAGTGAAGATCATGTGCTCCTCTGTCTTGTTAAATAAGTAGGACTTTATCTATTTCAATCCTTATTATAGGGATTGAAATAAACCGCCTTTTTAAAAAGGCAGTTTGCTCTATAATCCTCTAAAGTTGTCTCACTTTAACACAGTCTTTTGTGAAGTTTAGTTTTTCCTGGTCAAAAAAGGCACTATACAAATCACTGCAGAGACTCAGAGGTGAAAGTACACCCTGGTATGGCATACCAGCAAGAGCCAGTGTGCTGTACCAGGGCAGATCAGCTTCCCCTGGCAGCAATTTAAAGGGCCTGGGGCTCCCAGCAGTGGCTGGAGGCCTGGGCCCTTTAAATTGCTGCTGGAGCCCTGAAGAAGTGGGGCTTGGGTGGCAATATAAAGAGCCCAGGGTGCCTGTCACAGCTGTTGTGCTGGGCCCTTTAAATTATCCCCAGAGCCCTAGGCTAGTGGCAGCAGGGCTCTGGTGGCTGTTTAAAGGATCTGGGGCTGCTACTGCAGCAGAGCCCCAGGCTCTTTAAAGCTCCACCAGAGGCCAGGGCCCCCTCTGGGGGTGATTTAAAGGGCCCCAGGGCTCCCAGCTGCTGCTACCACAGCCCTGGGCCCTTTAAATTCTGATTTAAAGCACCTGGTATTTAAAGGCCATCTCTTAAGGACTCTTGAGTACCAGTAAGTGGTTAAGTTATTTTCACCCTGTCTGCTAGCTTAAATCCATTAGCTGTATCCCTGGGAGTGGGTGTGGCAAACATCCAGTGGTGACTCGTATGCATATATGAGAGGGAAAATAATCAGATAGCTGTGTGAAGTCTGCTGAATTATAATGGGTCTAGTTCTGCTACCTTACTCAAGTGCAGACCCCTTACCTCTAAGGGCTGTCTGCAGACAAAGATACTTCACTACATGAGTAGAGAGAGCAAAATCTGGCCCAATTCAAGCAGCACTCATTAAATGATGATTTAAATGAACTTGTTCCACTTCTGGATCACTTACCAAAAAATACTAATTTTAGGTCACTTTACTAGTGTTTGCTGCTAGCAGGCTATGACTCTTCCTGATATGTTCCTGTCACACATCCAGGCCCTGAATGACTTTCACTCTCCTCTATATTATTCATGGCATCCACTGACAGTTTCTGAATAAGTGTTCTCAGCTGTATTCTATTGTGTGTACCTTTCCTTCTCCCCCTCCAAACTCCCTTGGGTGTGATCTGGTGTGGTGGGAGGTAAAAATCAGGAAATGCTGCAGAAAAGATGCAGATAGACTTGCTGGGAAGGTAGCAGGGGGAGGGTCATGTTGGTGGAGCAGCTTCAAGCAGTAGTAGGGAGAGGAGGCCCAAAAGTACTGGTTGGTTAAAGTGAAGCAGCTCCTTCAGGAGATGAAATCTGCACTTGTATAACATCAAAACAGGTGTTTTCAATTTCTAATTAATTTAAAAATAGTTAAATCATAACCACACACTGATAGCAGTATTGTTCAGGATAATACTGCAGTTCAGATGGCAGAAGCACTCTTCCTTAAGAAATGGAAAAACACTGATTCATGGGGTTACAGCAATGGTGACAACACCTTTGTGCATCTGGCTATACTTCTCAAAGCTCTTCTAACAGAACTCATTTTCAATACACTTGAAACAGGTAAATAGTTACAATTTTCTAAAGGGGAAAGGTGATACAGGACTGGAGTGACTCCTCCACAGATAGGAGGATTATTTGATACAAGAAGACTTTCTTCCTCCAGTTTAATATTGGATCTTTGTTTTCCATACTATGTGAAATGGAAGTTCTTTAGACTGAGAAAATCACCTCTGTCACTGGGTGAGAAGCAAAAAAAACCTTAAAACAGGAAGAATACCTTTAGAAATAGAAAACGTTCCAGGGCAGGAGCACTAATACAGGCAAGCAGTATACAAGTATAAAAAGGGATGGTGAATTCAGTATAACACAGTGCCCTCAGAATGGCAGGCAGATACTGTAGTCAAGAGGTGGGATAGGTCTCAATGGGTCAGGTGTGCTAAAAATCCCAGGGTCCACAGGTGGGGCCATATTGTCAAGAGCTCAACTTCCCTTAGCCCCTACATAAGGACCTTGTTTTCCAGTGTACTTGGTATCCAATGTACTCAGCTCCTTTTGAAAATCAGGCTGCTTATTTTGATGCCAAAATGGTACTAAGCTCTTTTGCATGTACTTAGGCCTAGCTTATCAACATAAACAGGGCACTTAAAACTTCATTTATTATAAACTCCAATACATTGGCACTATAGTGTGTTTGGATGTTTTAATTCAACAATTCATAATAGTGATGCTGCTTTAAGATAAGCCTGTATACAACAGTCTTTTTCTTGAAGAAAGAGCTGCATGGAACTTTCTTAACTGAGCTGGAGTTTATCTGGTGTACAGAAAGATGGCATTGTCTCATATGCTCAAACCCTGCTGGAGGGAACATTGCATATCCCAAGGAGATGAAAGAGGAATGAATATAATGTACTAAAGGTCACAGTAGAATTTGTGATTGGTAAATAGTCTTTATAATTAACATGCAAAGCCTCTTTTCTTGTATCAGGTGTGATATCTTATATTGACTCTGTTATGATCAGTTTCTAATTGACTTCTCTATGAGGGCACACAATGGCAGAAAGTTAGTAAGGAAGTCAATTAGAGAATGACCAGAACAGAGATCCTGAACAATATCACCATCATATTTTGAGGATGCTGAGATCCAAAGCTCTAAACTGACTGGTCTTCAGCCTTCTCAAATTTCTTTTCAATTTAGGGCAAATAAATCATAATATAGCAGCATATTGGTTTCTAGTGTTGTCAGTTCATTATGGCTTCTCCATTTCTTTGTCAACTTTCCAGCATCCACTTTTTCCTTCTTTTCAAGGGTTCCTTCCCCACCCCATCCCTTTTTTTGTCATAAACTACATCTAAAAGCCTAACTACATACAACATGAATTTCGCATGAAAGAGCTCCAATATTCTCTGTATCTGTGTAGCATTCAGGTCCAGATTGTCAAAGGAATTTAGGTCAGGGCCGGCGCTTCCGTTTAGGCGGCCTAGGCAATCACCTAGGGCTCCAGGATTATTGGTGGGCGACATTTTGCCAGAGGGGGCGGCAGGCGGCTCCGGTGGAGCTGCCGCAGTCGTGCCTATGGATGGTCGGCTGCTCCCGCGGCTCCAGTGGACCTCCTGCAGGCACATTGCGGCAGCTCCACCAGAGCCGCGGGACCAGGGCGCAGGGTGGAGAAATTGCCGTGCGCCTAGGGCGCTAAAACCCCTAGCGCCAGTCCTGATTTAGGTGCCTACCTCCCATTGATTTCCATGGGAGCTAGACACCTAAATACCTTTGGGGATCTGTACCCCCAATAAATTGGTAGTGGGAAATTAAATCACCCCCACATTTTTCCTATCTCCCAGCTTCCTGTAGTCTCTTCTCCATTCCACTTCTGCACTTGAACGAGTGAGCCATTCTCTAAGGTTACAACATTCTGAAGAGACACAAGGTTGGAAATAATGAGTATTTACCACCAAAGTCCTTCAGTTTAAAAATGAAGCAGCTCACCTAATTCTCAACAAGTCCTGTGGTCTATTAGTACATGAGGCACCTTTGAGTTCCAGTAGGACATTTTCTCCAACTATTTCATTTGCCTCATTGATCATTTGCAGATTTCTTAATAAGTGACATTGAGAAAAAGCCACCCATTTACACCAATATCCAGAAACTATTTTTTACCTTGATTTTAATGTCACAAGTAGTAGTTTCTTCAAACTATTTGCCCAGTTCAAAGGAAATCTCAGTATTTTTTACTGTGCTCTTGGTTTAGATTGTCATTACATTTCTGTCACTGCTGATGATCTCCCACTAGATTCTTCTGACTTCTTAGTTTCCTATGGTGTGGCTAAACCCATTTCTTTGAGTCAGACAAGATACCGGCTCAGGTTTTAAATGTCATGCAAAAGTCATTGAGGGATGAAAGAAGGAAGACGAGGATTAGTTTTCTGCTGAAATTCCCTTCTTCAGCTCCTCCCCATTAGTGTGACCGGATGTCCCGTTTTTATAGGGACAGTCCTGATTTTTGGGTCTTTTTCTTATATAGGCTCCTATTACCCCCCACCCCCTGTCTGGTTTTTTCACGTTTGCTGTCTAGTCACCCTACTCCCCATACATAATTGATGGTGAATATTTAGGCACTTTGGCCTAAGATTTCAAAACGTAGTGATTTTGGGTGTCCTACCTGAGTGACTTAAAGGGGCCTGATTTTCAGATGTAGATGCTCCTTACTTTCTGAAAATAAAGCCCCTTTATTTTGGATACTGAAAAATCAAGGCTTCCAAAAATATTAGTCACTTAAAAATATTAGGCACTGATGTAGAAATTGGGCCTCATTCTGATCTCACTTATCTAAAGTAATTCCATTGATGTCAGTAGAGTTCACACCAGTGCAAAAATGGTGTGAAATATGAATCAAGCCTAATATATTAAATGGTTGACTAAAATCTTGCCTCCTTTATATTTCTTTCACACACTATTTTTGTTATTCTGTTTAAAATATTTAAGTTTGCTTGGCAATACTTTTTTCAAATAAAGGCATGTTTCTGGCTGTTTATGGCACTGTTATTCTCTAGGGTGCAATCCTGACACCACTGAAACAGCAAAACTTCAGTGGGGGTCTGAGTTTCACCCAAGATTTTTTGTTTTTACTATTTTCTCCATTATTCCATGAGGAAATTAAGTTAAATTAACTGGATGATATTTGTCCAGATCATCCTTCTTTCTTTCTTTTGTAAAATTTGTAACTGCATTTGTTTTCTTTCAGTTTTCTAATTACATCCTCTTTGAAAAGGAGAATCTGCATCTAGACTTTACTCCTGGACTGTTCATTCATGGCTGCTGTGCGGTCTATTGTTTACTGCTACTAATTCACTGAGGTAAATGAATTTTATTCTGATCTTAATCTGATAAAGGAAAATGTAGCACCATCTTTCCCCCACTCATCTGAGCTCAGAATCCTTGTCTCTCTTTAATTTGGTGAGGAGAAATGGTTTGGGCTTCAAGATATGCTATTTCCATTTGTGATGGTGCTGGTATTTCTTGCTATTCTTCTTTCTTGGCTATAAATCCTTTGAATGAGCTGCTGTTTCTGCATAGGGGCACAAGGATGGATGGTAGCAACATTGACACTGTTTGAGTAGCTTAAGAATGGCTTTTTGTCTGTATAATTAATGCACTGTCATTTTCGTTCTTAACGGTACTGGTACTGCAGTATAGCTGCTGTATTCTGACTAACAGCCTGCACAATGCATTAGTCCACGCTAGAGGATGTAAATTCTAGTGCACAATAATGTGTGATGCATTAACTGGCCTGTATGGACCCTTCTGGTGTGCAATAAAGATTCCCTAGTGCATATTAACTTAATACTGTTTGAAACAGGGCTACACTAGGGGACATTTTGTGCACCTGCAGGTTCCACATGGGCCAGTATATGCTAGTGCACACTTGAATTCACACTCCTCTAGTGCAGACTAATACTGCAGGTAGACAAGCCTTTATCCTCTCTCCTAGCATGTCTTAGGGCCTGATCCTACAAGTTGCTGATCACTTTCAACTCCCAATGATAGCAACAACCAGTTGCCTTGTAAAAGTGCTGCCCTTTTACATGAACATGAAATAGAAAAACTGAAGAATTCCAGTTGACTAACCATAGTAGGATCCTTGTATAATTCACATGAGGAAGCCTTGTGAAACAACAGAAGAATCTGATTTAGAAAAGTGTCCTAGCCTCCTGGGTAAGAGGGCTGCCTTTGTTTATTCTTTGAAACATGTGATAAATTAATCTGTGCTTTGGAAAATGTGTCATACGGACAAAAGCTGCTAAGACTAACATCAGTCTTCATTTTGTGGATTTACTCTCATGTTGGCATCTTTATACTTTTTTTAAAACTGTTCTGCTTTTGGCACTTTTCCTTCCCCTGTATTTCAGATATTCCTCAGTCACTGCAGCCCCGGGATCAGGACTGTGCCATAGAGCAGGGTAGAAAATGGGTGTCCTGTCCTGCATGAAGTTTTGTGAGTTCAAAAAAATTCCAGTTTCACAGCAGGATAAAACCAAGACTTTTTGAAAATTTTCACAGCTGTCAGAGGTGCCACCCCTCCCCACCATACCCCTGGTCACTCTGCTTTCCTCTTAAGAAAACAGAAAAGACTGTCCCTCTTTTGCCCATAATGAATATTTAATTATTTATACAAAGTAAAACAGCTTTAACAGGAGACTCTACCTCAGAAATAGCTAATAGCCTAGTGGCTAGGGTACTCACTTGGGCTGTAAAAGACCTGGTTTCAAATCCCTGCCCTGAATCAGGTAGTGCCGGGACCTGAACCTGGTTCTCCCATGTCTCCTGCATCCCCAGTGATTAGAAAGGTGGCAACCCTAACTGGTCCTCTCATGGAAAAGTTTCAAGTTTAACTGGTCAGCATTTTGCAACAAAAAACTTGTATCAAAACATTCAACCAACTCTACTGGTAGTAATGGAAGCTTAACTTGACTAGCTTACTTTTGTCAATATTATGAGATACCTGATGGAATAAAAGTAGATTTACATATATAGTTGCATTTAATAATGTAAGGCCCAATCCTCTCCCTGCCCTCATGGGATGGCCCAAAGACCACAACATGTTATCTACCATTCTTCATATCAGTTCCACACTCAAATATGATCCCTATTTCATTGCTCCTGGATCCCACATTTGACATCTCAATATTGGATAGTCCCAAGCTCAAGGGGATATAAATAATGTTTCTTCTTTCCATCATGATAACCTGAGACACAATCCCACCATCTATATTCCCAATATTCTGCATATCCTTACAGTGTAAGCCTGAGAACCCAGTATGCTTAATATAGTCCAGAAGTACGAGCACATTATAATCATGCAAAAAAGATCATATGATCAGAATTCATCTACTTCAGGAAAAAGAATTTCATGTTTTCCAGGTAGCATAGTTCCCTGCTAACTAAGGAGCATTTGGGAAGGTGTGGCAGGGTAGTGGTAAAATCCCCTTTAAAACCCTGCCAAAATGCTGGCTGCAGCCTGCTCTCTGACCAGGAGGCCAGGTGTAGAGATGCAGGTACTCTTCAGGGAGCCCAGCTGCAAGCCCTAACAAGGGCTGGCTCAGAGGAACATACTCAGCTAAGTAGTGACAGCTGGGCTGGAGCAGAAGAGGGCTATAAAAGCCTGGGGTACACCTCAGTGAGGGGGCTAGCCTGGGAAGAGGTAGGAGGGTAGTATTTCTGTCCCCTTGCTAACAAAGAAGCCTCAAGGGCCAGAAGACCCTGGGGAGGGTCTATGGGGTGCCAACTGTTGGGGGATCTGGGAACTGCACATGCACTGTAAATAAAGATACTGGGGTGATCCAACAAAAGGGTGTGGAAGACTTTTTATAATACCAGCCAAAACACAGGGTGCAGGCCCAAAAGTGGGAGAGCCTACGTGGGACCCTGTGACACAAGATAAGGGGTAATATATGCTGTTACTTCTTTTGACCCAAGCTGCTGGTCAAAGTTCAGGGCCTTATAGGTTGTTTCCAATAGGAAGATAAATGGATGATAGAGCCAATTATTTTCTTTGATGCAATCTTGTTTGTTTACAAAGATTATACATAATGTCCTGTTTCCTACACTCAGTAGGAATCAAACAGCAGGAGACAGCTACTTTGCTCACTATTTCAAACCTGCCTTTCCAGACAGCATTCTGTGCCCCAAAAGCTTTTTCTCTTAGCTTTTTGTCAGGACCTCATTACCAGTACTTCTGCTATATTTGTCTACCTAGCTTATGCGCTTTCTCTGTCTATGCCCCCCTTCACGCCCAAACACACATACACCAATCAAAACCCTAGTCCAAGCATTTGAAAACCCTTGGGCCACATTTTTTTTCCTACTCAAGCTTTTTCGTGTGCTTTTGTTTGGTGCTACTGAAGTTTTCAGCCATTTCTTTACATTTATCCTAAAAGAAAAGCAGTGGATACACCCAACCCATAACAACAAGGTTTAACCCAACTCACAACAATACTTTCACTTCAGAGTTCTAAAATTTGCTGTAATTCAAAGAAATAACAAAATCTATACTCCTGCCTTTCAAATGTGTTTGCTAACTGCAATACCGTAGTTATAAAATGAATGGTCCTTTTTAGAAGCTGAACTTTTTATGTCTGCAAATACAAGTACATTGATAAGTTCTAAGTTATGCAACTTGGATAATGGAACTCTAAAACAGGGGTTCTCAAATCACCACTTAATGATCTCATCTTATGGTCATATCTCTGCCATTAATTATACCATGAACCACCTCTCTTCTCCACCTGTCCGCTAGTCATGGGGGAAGGAAAAACAGCAGGTTTTTTTGTCTTTTCTCTTAATAGTGTGATGAAAAAAGCATTTCACAGTTTGTGATGAGAGCTCCAAGTTGAAGGGTAAAAGACAGAGCAGAACAAAGAGATACATGTTTAAAAGATCAAATACACATGTCATTTTGAAGGTGATTCATGAGAGAAAGGTGGTTCAGTACTTAAGTACAGAGTGTTCTGCCTCCAGCTCTTCTCTGTCTCAAACTCATGGCCAGAGGGGTCCATCATGATCATCTAATCTGACCTTCTTCACATTGCAGACCACAAAAGTTCACCCACCCACTTCTGTAATAAATCCATAATCTCTGGTTGAGTTACTGAAGTCCCCAAATCTTTATTTATAGGCTTCAAGTTACAGACAAGCCACCATTTACTTTAATTCAAACCAGCAAGTGACCCATGCCCCACACTGCAGAGGAAGGCAAAAAAAAATAAACACCCCAAAAACCCAGGGTCTCCGCCAATCTTACCTGGGCGAAGATTGTTTCCCAACCAGAAATATGGTGATCAGTTAGACTCTGTGCATATGGGTGAGACCCACCAGCCAGACAGCTGATGAAAGAATTTTCCATGGTAATTCAGAGCCCTCCCCATCCTAGTGCCCAGTGGAGAGATTTACTCTTAGCAGTCACAGATGGGCCATATGCCATTGTAGGCAATCTCCTCATACATTTCCCTCCATAAATTTATCAAGCTCAGTCTTAAAACCAGTTAGGTTTTTTTGTCTCCACTGGTCCCCTGAAGGCTGTTCCAGAACTTCACTCCCCTAATGGTTAGAAACCTTCATCTAATTTCAAGCCTAAACTTATTGATGGCCAGTTTATAGCCATTTGTTCTTGTACCAACATTGTCCTTAACTTAAAAAATTTCTTTTCCTCTCTGGTGTTTATAGACAGCAGTCATATCTCCTTGTTAGGGTAAACAAGTCAAGCTCCCTTTGGGGGAGGCATAGCTCAGTGGTTTGAGCACTGGCCTGCTAAACCCACTGTTGTGAGTTCAATCCTCAAGGGGGCTATTTGGGGGATTGGTCCTGCTTTGAGCAAGGGGGTTGGACTAGATGATCTCTTGAGGTTCCTTCCAACCTTAATAATCTATGATTCCCTAAGTCTCCTCTTGTGAGGTAGATTCTCCATTCCTCTGATCATCTAAGTAGCCCTTCTGTGCACCTGTTCTCATTTGAATTAATCTTTTTTTAAACGTGAGAGGCCAGAATTGCACACAGTATGCCACATGAGGTCTTACCTGTGCCTTGCATAATGGTAATAACACTTCCTTGTCTCTGCTGGAAATATCTAACTGGATGCATCCTAGGATTGCACTAGCCTTTTTCATGGCTGCATCACATTGGCAGCTCATAGTCTTCCTGTGATCAACCAATACACCCAGGTCTTTCTCCACCTCTCTTATTTCCAACTTACAGGATCCCCTCTTATATCAAAAAACCTTGTTAGCCCCTAAGTGCACGATTTTTGCACTATTAAATTTCATCCCATTTCTATTCCAGTTTTCAAGGTCGTGTGTGATAGTTCAGTTCTCCTCCAGACTGGCAATACCTCCCAACTTTGTGTCATTCACAAATTTTATTAGCACACTCCCACTTTTTGTGCAAAGGTCATTAATAAAAATGTTAAATAAGATTGGTCCCGAGAACAATGCTTGAGGAACAACACTAGTAACTTCCCTGCAGCTTGACAGTTCAATTTTTGAGCATGACCCATGTACTCTCCCCTTTAACCAGTTCCTTATCCACCTTACAACTTTCATATTCATCCCCATCTTTTCCAGTTTCCCATGTGGAACTGTATAAAATGCTTTACTGAAATCCAGGTAGATTAGATCGACTGCATTTCCTTTATTTAGAAAATCAGTTATCTTCTCAAAGAAAGAGATCAGGTTGGTCTGGCACAATCTATCTTTTGGCAAACCATGTTGTATTTTATCCCAATTACCCCTATGTCCTTAACTACCCTGACTTTTAAAATCTATTTTAACACCTTACATACAACTGAGGTCAAACTAATGGGCCCGTAGTTTCCCAGATCACCTTTTTTCTCCTTTCTTAAATATAGGTACTATATTTGCAATTCTCCAGTCAGAGAGTATGACCCCTGAGTTTGAGTCATTAAAAATCCTTGCTATTGGGCTTGCAATGTCACATGCCAGTTCCTTTATGTTCTATTGGATGGTGATTATTCGGGTCCCCTGATTTGGTCCCATTCATTTGAGTCTGGCTTCCATTTCAGAGGTGGTAATTTCTACTTCCATATACCTGTTCCCATTAGCTGCCCTGCCACTGCCCCCAATGCCTCATTACCCTCCTTAAAAACTGAGGCAAAGTATTCGTTTAGGTGTTGGGCCATACCTAGGTTATCTTTAATCTTCACCCCATCCTCACTGCTTAGCTATCTCATTCTCTTTCCCTGATTTATTTTTATTTATATGTCTAAATAACCTTTTACTATTGGTTTTAATTCCCTTTGCAAGGTCCAACTCTCAGTGGCTTTTGGCAGTTCTCACTTTTTCCCTATGCTTACTGACCTGCAAGAGGTAGCTTTCCCTGCTGATCCATGCCATCTTCCATTTCTTGCAGGCTTTCTACTTTCTCTTAATAACCCTATTTGAGATGCTTGTTCATCCAGCTTGGTCTGCAACCCTTCCCTATGATTTTTTCCCCCTGACTTGGATGCAGGCTTTAGCTAGCTTCTGCAACTTTGACAAAGTAATTCCAAGCCTCCCCCACATTCAGATCCTTGTGAGATGACCCGCCGTGTGGCTTTAGCTTAGTTCACTGGCACCAGGGTGACAATAGCAGTGAGGATGGTGACAGTGGAAGATGTGCTGGTGTTGGGAGGAAGGCAGCATTAATGTTCACAGTGGGGTGGTGCCGTGCTTGGCATCATGATTTGTCTCAGACGCTATAGCAGCATCACTGAAATGTTCTCCTGGCACTGCAACAGTAACCTCGTGTGCTGGCCTCCACGACCTCCTCATTATTCTGCTTTATTCAGTGGAGGAAGCAGTGGCAGGCGCAACCCTGAGTCTTGGTACTAACACAAGTGGCTTTGGACAAGATGTGCATTGTCTTGCCTCTGACGTTCTTTCTCCTGGTTGGTCAGTCTTGAGAATTACAAGTTCAGGGCATCTTTATAAAGAAACTATTGAGGCATGCACAGCTCACACAGTCCTTTTGCCACCCACTGAGAGCTGCTGCTATCATTGCCTTTCTTCTGAGGGATACTGCCTCACAAAGCCAATATAATGTGTAACCGGTTTGTGGGAACCTGGAAACTTGTCTCCAGTGAAAAATTTGATGATTATATGAAAGAATTGGGTGAGAAATGCTATTTTTATAAGCTCTGCTTGGAAATATCTCTTCTTCTATTTGCTTCTGGAAAATGTCTTCTTTCCGGGCCTGGGGACTCTTCACTCTGGTTATATCTGTATTATAGTTCTTTTCTTTTCTTTTTTTCCAATTTCAGCATCTTAAAATGAAAAGGAGAAATCTCTGGTTTGTTATAATAAATTTACTAACTAACTAATCTGCATCTCTTACTCCCATTCAATGAGAAATGGAAAAAAACATATTTTTGTCCCTCTTGCATATACTATTAAACTTAGAACTTACAATCACTTACTGTATTCCGTCAGCTTGTGATGGTGCTGCTGTATCCTGACACTGAGCTCCCTGAGGTCTAAATCCATGAATGAATCCATCTGTAACTGAGAAATGCTGGGAATGAAACAAATTAGGCATTGTTTTTTTCAGTTTAATACTGGCTTCATCGTTTTGTAATGATTGCACTGGCGGTCAGTTTCAGCATTACTGTTGCTGAGGCTTTAATTCCCTTTACTTTAAAGGTTAAAGAGAGTAGCAGAATAATTCCAATTGACTAACTACAATCAATGCTGGGTATAAATTCTGCTGGGGAGATTTTGTGACAATACCAGGGCTTAAGAAATATTTCAGCATTGAATATTTGCAGTGAATACTGCTGTACTTCACAAATACTTTGATCTCACTATACCTGGTACCTTTCATAGAATTTACAAAGATGGTAACTATTATTATCAGCCTTTTACATTTAAAAAACTGAGATACAGCAAGTCAGAGGCAAAAGGAGGAACAGAAGTCTGAGTACTGCTCTAACTAGTTGACCAGGATGTGGGCTGTCCAGTATAGCAAACCTTGTAAAAGGAGCCTCGTAGATGGCAGTTGTATTTGTATCTTTTTGCTCCCATTCACTTTTGTATTTGAATTTTTCTCTATTTGACATGTTTATGTTTCACTGATATTTAGACGTTCCTGAGATACTTAAGTGTTGTAACTACCCTTCCGTAGCAGAGAATACTAAGAGTACCCCACTTAGTCTCTTGTATATTTTATGTTGTGAAGTGCAACAGAAATGCACTAGATTCTAGATACTGAGATTCTCTACTGTAGCTGGCTGAAAAAAAATTGAATTTTGAAATGCTTTGACTAGTAAAAAACAAGGGCCAAATATTTCAAACATATTTTTGAGAAAAAATTTCCATGTTTGCCACTAGCTATATTCTCTACATAGGTGCTGTGCAGATTAATAGTTGCCTGTGTTCCTGCGTACCTAAAAATACATACTTCATGTGTAGTCAGTATATTCTTGTTTCTAACTAGACATACAGTATAATTCCAGTTATCTGAATTTCATTTATCTGAAAATCCTAGTTTTCTGAATCCATAGTGTGTCCCCAAGTAGCCCTATGTGAATTAGTCACCTGATCATAACTTCTAAATTAGCCTCTGAGAGCCTCTTAGGACAGGTCGATACTGCAGTTGGGATCAGCGCTCTGAGATTGATCCACCAGTGGTCCATTTAGTGGGTCTAATGAAAACCCATCAAATCGACAGCAGATCACGCTCCAGTCGACCCCTGTAATCTACCCCTGATGAAAAGAGTAAGGTGAGTTGATGAGAGAGTTTCTCCTGTCGACCCCCTGCAGTGTAGATCCCGCGGTAACTTGACCTAAGGTACATCAACTCCAGCTGTGTTATTCATGTAGCTGGAGTAGCGTAGTGTAGGTTGACTTATGGCGGTAGTGTAGACATAGCCTTAGTGCTAATCAATGACTTTGTATTTTTGCAGTGGTTCTGAGGGGTTACCTGCAGTTACTGAGACCAAATCCAGTTTCAGCAGCAACAACAGCTTGGAAAGACAAATTAAATTATGTTTAATTTGAATGAATCAGAATTACGTTATGTCCACAATGATTCTAATACCACTAAGTAAAGTTGTTTTTTTACTCTTTTATAAAGTACAAAGTATTAAGCAAACATCAGCATTACACCCTTCATTCCCCATATTTCTCTATCAGTAAAACTGCAGCTCAAAATAGCACTTCTGTTTATCTCAGTGCCTGGCTATCCAAAACTTTCAGAAGTCCCCCAGCCCATTCAGATAAACAGAAATGTACTGTACACACACTGGATTTGGGAATGCCTCAGCCTATGAAATGCAGCCTCTGAATCTGATGAATTAGTGTCACATTCCAAACAGAGAAACTGTGGTATCTGTTTACAAGGAAATTGCTCTGATGCTCTGTAAAGTGATAAGGAATTTCTTCCTTCACAGAAGGTATTTTTATGTCTGATTTTCAGGAGTGGGCTTAGCCACCAGGAAACTAGGTGGCCTGGCCAAGCCCAGTGTGATCATCAGAATGAAAGGGGATGTGATAACCATCAGAACTGAAAGCACCTTCAAAAACACAGAGATCTCCTTCAAATTGGGCCAAGTGTTTGACGAAACCACAGCAGATGACAGGAAAACCAAGGTGAGTATAGTGATTTCCTTCTGAGGGTTTCTGATCTGCTGGATGACAAATGGGAGGATTTTTTAATCCTTGAAAGCATAAATCTGCAAAGCACCGTAAGAGGAGCAAATGTTGTGCTGAAACCAACATTGCTGAGTGGGCTATGTGTCGAGAATGTGGAATTTGCTCAATGTTAAAGTGAATTGTCTCTTTAACATGCAGGGCTCTGAGAAAATAGTCACATTTTGACAAATTCTTTGGGTCTTTGCAGAGTGTCGTAACCTTAGAAAAAGGGTCATTGGTTCAAGTGCAGAAGTGGAATGGCAAAGAGACCACAATAAGGAGAAAATTGGTGGATGGGAAAATGGTGGTGGTAAGTGACTAGACACAGTTTAATAGTTTAAATTTAATTATAATGTCAATTTTCACCTTCTCTTTGGTTTCATTACATTATTTCATGATAGAAATAGTGAGAGGGTACGGGGGAGAAATAACTTTAGGAAGCAAGTGGGAATGAAGTAAACATTATATTCCATGCACAAAACCCCCTCTACATTAAAGTGAAGTTACAGGTAAGACTAATTCATAGATTTGTAGATGTTAGAGCTCGAGGGGACCATTGTGAACATCTTTTCTGACCTCCTGCATAACACAGGCCAGAGGACTTCCCTGAATTAATTTTTGCTGTGACAGAACTAGAGTAGATCTTTTAGAAAAAACATCTAGTCTTGATTTAAAAATCTGCCAGTGATGATGAATCCACAATAACCTTTGGGTAAGTTGTTCCAGTAGTTAATTGTCCTCACGCTGTTAAAAATAGGTGCCTTATTGCTACTCTGAATTTATCTAGTTTCAACTTTCAGCCACTGGATCTTGTTATACCTTTGTCTGTAGCCGCTATTATTGAATTTCTGTTCCCCACGTAGGTGCTTATAGACTCTGATCAAAGCACCCTTAACCTTTTCTCTGATAAACTAAATGGAGCTCCTTGAATCTCACTAGAAGGCATGTTTTCCAATCCTTTAATAAGAAGGGCACGATGGAACTGGAAGGGGTAGAAAGTGCTATATACCGTCTTCCCCTCCCCCAGTCTTAGGAAGCCCCTTCGTTTATTTACAACTTATGAATTGTAGGTGGTTCATCACTGCCTTTGCAAGGAAAAGTTCATTTATCTATTGACAGTTCACGCTTGCAATCGAGTTACACTCTGAACTCTCTACAAGGAAGTGGGGACTTCTTTTTAAAATGAAAGCAGTCATGTAATCTTCTACATTAAGCTTACCACAGCTGATGTTGGTGCCATTGCAATAATACTCCTGAAGGCAACATGTGTTCTTGAAAGAAATTTGAAATCTGTGGCTAGCTATTACATCATGTCTAATTTTATGAAGTATGGTTTTCTTTAAGCACTCTTTTGAAAGTCTATGCTGTTGAAATAGAATCCTTTCCCACTTGGAGGATAAAAAATAACGTTGCTGTTTGGGGATCTATATAAATTAATGAAATAATATACAGGAAATATTTCTGTAGACTTCATTGGCCTTTGGATTAGATGCTTATGCACTGTCATTCAGAAGTTTCAATTAACCCTTCTTTCTTTAATCTTAGGAATGTGATATGAAAGGTGTTGTCTGCACTCGAATCTATGAGAGAGTGTGAGGAAATTCCATCTCTACACTGGACTAGAACTGGCTCTGGAAACCCAGCTTAGTTCAACAAGCAAAGCCCTACCTATTATGCACCCTTTTTTCTTATTTCCTTTATCAGGAAAACAACTAAATTATCAAATGATATTTCAAAGCTGTAGTGTAACTAATCCAAAGTATCTTGGTGATTAAATAAAAGCTTCCCAACATGTGAAATGTAGCTTTTGTCTGTGTTGTAGAATTGTTTTGATTTCCTTTATTGGGAATTGCACACCTTTCCTTAGGGTTGATGTACTGCATAGAAGATATGAACCTATTTTCCTTGATGTATGGATGAACAAGACTATTTCTGTTTGAAATGGTGCAGTACAGACTGCAAAGCACTATCTTTCTTTGGAGGTGGAAAGACATTTTTACTGAAAGCATCCTATTTGGAATAATCCCTATTTTGTGGCTTTGAGATTACAGTTTCTCAAATGGTTTTACTATTGAACAGTGCACATAAGGATATTATCCTTACCCTACAAAACTCATAAAGCTCTCCATGCAATGTATAGTGGCCGTGTTTACAGAAGAAATTGCAGTACATCAGTATTACCACATTATTACTTCATTCTGAAATTCCTATCAGATCCCACATAGTTTATACCTTTAAATGTGGTGTTTTTGCCATCTTGGCTCTTATTCCCAAAAAGACTTCCTGGAGAAAAAGAAGCATGTGTCTCATTCAGTATTTCTAACTGGAAAGGAATAGATTCTTTAATGTCAAATGGTTCTTTCACTATGAAATGAAATGTGCTGTCTTGAATCCATTCTTGAAATCCCAGATCGACAAGCACTTGACCTTTGAAGGTGGTGAGCATTCGGGCTCAGATCCAACAAAGGACTTAAGCATGTGCTTAAATGCACATTCTGCTTTGCACCTTGAAGGATCGAGCCTTAGAAGAGAAGATTTTCAGACTTTAACTGCACATATATTTTGAAGATCATTTGAACACCAACTCTTCCTTTTCACTTATCTGACTTGACTTAAAGTTAAGTGTATTGTGCTTCACTTGCAGGAACTAGCTTAAATGAAAGCAGAGCAGGAAGGTAGCATCAAAACCTGTTCTTAAATATGCACATAGAGCTTACGTTGACTAGAATGTGAGATGCACAAAGAAAATGCAATATCCTGAACTGGGTGGTCACATTCTACAATCAGTTTACTCCCTATGAAGTTTCATTGGAGGTTTATACCAGTATAACCAGGGGTAGAATATGTCACCAGGGCCCAGATTTTTAAAGTTATTTAGGCATTGCTGTGCTCAGTGCTGCAATGCCTTTCTAAAGGGATTTAGGTACTTAGCAGTCTAAATCCCATTGGCAGTCATGTTTGTAACTTACATAACAAAACTGTATTTAATTGAGCTGCATATTTGGCTGGTCAATACTTCTCTCCTTTAGTTCTTCCACTTTGTGATGCCAGGTAATTCAAACTGAGCACATCCAGCAATATCTATTGACTCGTTAATCAGACTAGCCCCTGTGCCATGGCCTAGCTATGTGGGAAGTTTACACTGGACTCCGTGCATTTTCCTGCTTGGCTAGAACTGATGTGATAGAAAATAAGTGTTTACTTTGGCTTGATATGCAGCATAGTACTGGTGTGAATCTTATGCTGGCCAGCTGTATGACCTTGACTATATCATTTCAATTCTTGGTCTTGATTTCCCCATCTGTAAAGTGGAGATAATGATATTTTCCTCCTTTTTAA
Source organism: Chelonoidis abingdonii (assembly GCF_003597395.2). Classification (NCBI taxonomy): domain Eukaryota; kingdom Metazoa; phylum Chordata; order Testudines; family Testudinidae; genus Chelonoidis; species Chelonoidis abingdonii. The sequence continues at coordinate 249,427,200 of NC_133770.1, read as the reverse complement.
AATGCTATGAGGTCTATGGACAAAAATTGCTCTCTAAGAGTTATTTATAATTATAGGGCTCCTATCCTGATTCCCTTAGACGGGTCAATGGGAATTTTGTCTTTGTCTTCAGTGTGAACAAGTTCCAGCCTTAACATTTGTGAAAGTGAAGTATGAACCCTTATGACCTGAAGCAGATATAGAGATAGACTCATCCTTGCACTAGAGCAGGTTCCAATGCAGGGGCAGAAGAGAGGCAGATTGTGCTTAACATAAGGCCTGTGTTCATGGAGAGCACTAAACATTTCCATGTAGCCACCTTCTTAATACACCATGCTTTCTGTCCAGATCAGGAATCTTCAGTCTGCCATGTGGCATTAGGACACTCTCAATATAGAAGAGATACCACTGATTTTAATACACAGGAGAATGCAGTTATGAATATTTAATACCCAGACTTTCCACATTTCTAAGAGGACAATGTGTTAAAGTAATCTGTATGTGGGACCATAGATCGACATTGCTAATATCGATTTCATTTAAGTGGTCAGTACTCTGAAACTGTTGAGGAGGAAACATTAAGTGAGGCTTGTTTTTATGGTTCAGCCAGTTTTAGGGGTAGGGGAAACATACGTACTAAAGCCAATTTCTGGAGTTGACTGTAAAGATATGAATTGTAGTTAAAAAAGAAGTGTGGCTGTCATATACATGTACACTGAGGATATGTCTACACTGGAGCTGGAAGGTGCAACTTCTAGCTTGGGTAGACATACCTGGGCTAGCTCTGATCAAGCTAGTGTGCTAACAGTAGCAGTGTAGCCATGCAGCATAAGCAGCAGGAAGGGCTGGCCACCCAAATCCATACATACTGTCTCAGATGAGATTGTACTCGGAGTGGCTAGCATGTCCCACCACTCACACCACCAAGGCTACACTTCTGTTTTTAGTGCATTAGCTCAATCAGAGCTAGCAAGGATATGTGTACCTGAGCTGGAAATTACATCTTTAATAGATTCAAAGGCCAGAAGGGGCCATTGTGATCACCTAATCTTACCTCCTATATAACACAGGCTATCGAATTTCCTCAAAATAATTTCTAGAGAATATCTTTTAGAAAAAATGCCCAATCTTGATTTAAAAATTGCCAGTTATGGAGAATCCACCATGACACCTGGTAAACTATTCTAAATGTTAATTACCCTCACTGTTAAAAATTTACACCTGATTTCCAGTCTGAATTGTCAAGGTTCATCTTCCAGCAATGGATCATGTTATATCTTTCTCTGCTACATTGAAGAGCCCATTATGAAATATATGTTCCCCATGTAGGTACTTATAGACAGTAACCAAGTCACCCTTCAACCATCTTTTTGTTAAGATGAATAAATTGAGTTCCTTCAGTCCAACACTATAAAGCATGTTTTCCAATCCTTTAATCATTCTTGTGTCTCTTATTGGAACCTTTTCCAATTTATCAACTTCCTTCTTGAATTGTAGGCACCAGAACTGGACACAGTATTCCAGAAGCAGTTGCGACAGTGCCAAATACAGAAGTAAAATAACCTCTCTACTCTTACTTGAGATTCCCTTGTTTATGCATCGCTGGGAACTACTGAAATACAAGAAGTAAATAGTAATAATGCTATCAATATATAAAATTACAGAGGAGCCTAAACTACTAAAGTCAAATCCTGACCCGGCTCTAGATTCAAACTTTTCCAAAGTTCCAGGTGGTTTCAGTTAAGCCCCATCTCTAATCTTTGCTGTATTAAACTAGACCTATGATGATTTTACTGTTTGGAACATGATGAACATGAAAGCAGCCAAGGTTTCAGAGTTTCCATTTAACTATCTCCTACATTAATGACAGCAACCGAAGTGCACGCCTCTTAATACAAACCTAGTCACTTAACACTTCACCTAGTGCTTAAATAAGCAAGATCACTTCTTGTGAACAGTTCAGAGCTAGTCAGCAGACACATTGACATCGTGCTGACCATACAGATCAGAAATGAAAATTCTCTGGGCTCTTTCCTCACGCATCCTTCTCCAGGAAGGTGACTCAAATGTTCCATTACATTCTAAATAAAGCCAAGATGCAACAAATGAGAGTAATAAAAAACAGGACAAAAGGGGGAAAGGAGGACAAAGGTAACAATATTATGTGGTTATATAGGCTATTACTGGGCCCAATTCAAAGGTCACTGGAAGACTTTCAATGGACATACCGTCAGGACTAATGTGCACAGCCTGATGGTCCTGAATCTTCTAAACTTTTTAAGTTATAGTCTTGAAGATTCCCTATCAAATCATAAACTCTAGTGGTCCCTGGACATTTGCCGTCCACTCAGAAACACATACCTTGTGTTCACTGTCTGCCATTAATTCTTTATGGGTTTATTTGTCTTTCCTTATTTTACCCCTTTCACTGGTATCTAGCTAACCCCTCACACTCTGCCCCGTCTGCCTAGTGTTTTTGGGTTTCATTTCCCCCAGCAATTTGGGGCCATGGTAATTGGGGCTTTAGGTCTTTAGCTCCTGAATAAATGTTACTACTTTTATGAACTTGGTATTTGGCATGTGCACTCTATACAACAGTCATTTTTAAACTGTCCTGGGAGCTGGGATTTTTCCAGAACAGGAAAAGTGCAACTTAGTTGATAGTTAAGAAAGCAGAGACAGCTGGAGCAGGTGCAGGGGTGATAGTATCTTAAAGGACGTACCAGTACGCTGGAGTCCTGAGTGGGGGTGTGGCCTCAACAAGAAGAGGCGGAACCTTTAAATCAAGATTTAAAGGCCCTGGGGCTTTGGCTGCAGCTGGGAGCCCCTGGGGTCAGGGGCAATTTAAAGGGCCCAGGGCTCTGGCTGCTGCTACCCCAGGGGAGCTCTGGGCCCTTTAAATTGCCATCGGAGCCCTGCCACTGCTACCCCGGGGCTCAGACAGTGGAGCTCAGGCGGCGCTTTAAAGGGCCCAGGGCTCTGGCCACTGCAGGGAGCCCTGGGCCATTTAAATCATCTCTGGAACCTGTTGCTGCTACCCCAGGGCTCTGGCAGTGGGGCTGGGAAGGCGATTTAAAGGGCCTGGGTTGCCTGATGCTGCAGGGAGCCCCAGGCCCTTTAAATCGCCAGCTTGGGGAAGCTGGTCTGGTCTGGTCTGGCACGGCATACTGCCTCTTGCTGATATCCTGTACCGCACCGGCTTACTTTCACCTCTGAGCAGATGCTACATTCAATCAGTGCCATAAAGAAGCATTTTATAACGCTAGTGTCCTTAAAGTAATGATGAGAAAATCAGGAGAAACTTGTGGGGTTCTGAATCCTCAAGAACCTTTATAGAAACATATTTTTTCCACAGAAAATTAGTTTTTCTCCACTTCTATGATTCTTAAATGGAACAGGTGCTGTTGAGACATACACCATGAAAGTCTCAATGAACTACATCAATACATTTTGGTCTACACTTCAACCTGTGCTTATACCCAGACAAGCAAATTTATTTGCTCTTTCCCCATCCCATGGGCCACACAGTCAGGAACTTGGTTCATTCACATATTCCCGTAGTTCATTCTCGATACTTGCATATACGCACTAGTCTGTTATTCAGCACTAATGGCTGGATCCAGCGCTCACAGAAGTCAGTGGAAAGATTCCCTTTGATTTCAATGGCTTTATGTCCCTTACCATGCCAACCTGCTTATCCGGTCTGTAACACTTGTACTTTTTCTGGGCTCTGTGGGGCTCTCTGTTGCCCTCAAGGAATACCTGTGGCACTAGGGGCAGGCACATCACTGCCATCAATGCCCTCCTCTGTCCTCCCTACCATCCCCTGCCAAAGGATTGTGCCAGGGTTGAGAAAGGCAAGTGATTGGGCATGGCCACAGCTTGCGGTGTTCCACTTATTCTTGGCATGTAGATGACCCATAGGATGCAGTATTGGGGCCACTGCAGCCAGAACATAAATTAGAGATATCCTGAGGATGCTCTCTCTCATGCCAGGGGAGGGGAAGATCCCATGTAAAGACAGAATACGAAATTAGCTTAAAGCCACCCGTGCTGCCTCTGTGTCCCCTCCCCCCACATCACACACACCTTTTTCCTGTACAAAGAATTGAGACCACTGATTTTAATGTGTGGATGTGACACAGCTGGGCCTCTCTCCATCTTAACAAGCACTCACCGCTATTCTCAATGTCTTTTCAATAGATTTATTTGTCCAAACATAAACACATAACACAGTTTCTCAGCTCACCCTCTGTCCTAGGATTTCACAGCCTACCCTCTCAGGGGAATCTGGTAATCCTGCTTCTTGCAGCTTCCAAATCCCAGCCAGCTCCTTTCTCACAACCAGTTCTCATTCAGGCAGCTCTGTTCCCCCTCAGGAACACCAGCCCCAGGGTTACCTCCATCAGCATCTAGCCCCTTGTTGCAGAGACCCACCATTGGAGTTAATTCCATTCCCTGTGGATCCTCTCCCCAGGCAGAGCCTGTCCCCATCACTCTCCTTCTTCTTCTTGTATTTAATGGCATAGCAGACTCACACTGGGAGTCTATGACTGCCAGGTGCTGGATTTCATGGTCTATAGTTACAATCTCTTTCTCTTCAAATATTTTTTTAAGAAATTGTAATATTGCTTGCTTAATGGTGCCCCATTAGCCTAATGTTTTTACAAGGTATTTTAGTGTAAACTTTGTCACTTCTGGATGTCTGAGTTTGTCATACAACCCCCGCTACAAATGTTACACTTTTTATGCTCCCAGAGGATGTGATAAACTATTGTTTTTACCTTGTTTGTCTCACACTGCCCATCTTTGCATTTGTTAATTAAGGCCAAGTTACTGTTTAAGCCACAGTGTCTGGTAATTACTTGAAGTAGAGCTACCTTACTCTTTCTCTCAGGTTCTGGCAGTATGTCAGCATTTTCAGTTCTAGGGCATGTGTCATGAAATCTTTTCCCCCTTGTTTCTTTTGTCCAGTTCCTTCCTCTTAGTTCATTTGTTTAATTAGCTTTTTTAATTCCTATTTACTTATAGCAGTGGTCACGAACCGGTAGATCACGATTGACTGGTCGATCCTGGAGCCTTTGACAGTTGATCACGATCTCCAGCCGCTAAAAGTCTGGCAGCGCAGCAGGGCTAAGGCAGGCTTCCTGCCTGCCCTGGGCCCACATCACTCCCACAAGCGGCCAGCATGCCCCTGCAGCCAGGGGGGCGGGAGGGGCAATGGATCTCCCAGTGCCGCTCCTGCCTGCAAGCACCGGCCCCGCAGCTCCCATTGGCCGGGAACAGGGAACTGCAGCCAATGGGAGCTGTGGGAGCAGTGCCTGCAGGGAGGGGCAGCACACGGAGCCACATAAACCCCCAGGGGACACAGGGGCATGCTGGCATCTTCCAGGAGTGACGTGGGGCTGCGACCAGGGCCAGGGCAGGAAGGGAGCCTGCCTTAGCCTAGTTGCACTGCCAACTGGGAGCTGCCCAAGGTAAGCGCCACCTAGCAGGAGCCTGCACCCCAAACCCCAGCCCTGAGCCTCCTCCTGGAGCCAGCACCCCACGTCCCTTGCCCCAGCCCGGTTAAAGTGAGTGAGGGTAGAGGAGAGCGAGCGATGGAGGAAGAGTGATGGAGTGAGCAGGGCACGGCCTCAGGGAAGAGGCGCGGTCGATCCTGGGTTGCACTTAAATTCAAAAAGTGATCTTGTGAATAAAAAAATTGGAGACCACTGACTTAGAAGAATCTCTGTGTCAAGTTTTTCATCTTTTACAGCATTTTTTTGCTACTTTGTCAGCTGCTTCACTTCCTGCTATCCCAACATATGCTGGGATCCATGCTGTATCAATGTTTGAACTTCCAGCTGTGCCAATTCTGTTGTTAGTAATAGTATTTCATTAATTATATTAATATTGCTATCTGAATTCCCAGTTTTGATAGCCAGTAGTCCTGATAGTGAATCTGACAAGATGAAAATGGAGGCAGGTTGCACATCTGATATCAAGTATAATATCAACATTATCTCTGCTAGTTCTGCTCTCATAGTGGGTACAAAATTTGATAGTCTGATGGATTTCTTTATTTCAAGTGTTGGGACACAGAATGCTGTCCTCACTCTTCTGGTTTTTTCATTCTTAGACCATCCATAAATATTTGGCAATGTTGCCCAGTTTATCATATATACTGTCTATCAATTGGCTAAATTTAATACTTTAGCTCTCCTTTTCCTCTTTTTCACATTTGTAAGGGCGGGTGATTTTTTACCCTTATGCATTTTCCTGTGGCTATAGATGTTAACTTTCTTTTAGATTTCTTTTCTTTTATTTCCTTTGTCCATATTTTAATCCTATTAACATGATGCATTTTGGGTTTTTCTCCCTATGTTGTCCAGTATTCTTCATATATTTGTTTAGTGTTTCCATTTTTCCTGTTTCCTATGATGTTTGCTGAAAAGGTTAAGTCCAATAACTTCATTCTTAATGCTCCAGATATTTCACCAGCAGTTCTCTGCATTAAAAAAATGTCATGATGAAGATACCACATGCAATATGTAATCCCAGGTCTTGGATTGCGTCTAGTTTCCTTAGGTTCATTTTTGATGCTGAACTAAATGGTTAGCATCTGGTCCCAGTGTTTGGATTTATTTATGCTCCCTAAAGCTTTACCCTTTCTGTCTCATCTCTGCCACAGGTGGTTTCGGAAATACTTTTAAGCACATTGATTTTACCTTTACATTTTCAATGTGATCCTTCAAACGTTAGCATGCTATCAGATGTCACCCCCAGGAATTTGTAGCTCTTAACTATGCCTATTTGCTGTCCATATAGAGACAGCTGACATTTTTTTTTAGTCTTCCTTTTAGTGACTATCATTTCTTTAGTTCTGAGAATTGAAATTTATAGCCCATGTTTCCCGATTCTGCACTTTTCCTAAGTGATCCATTAATTTGCTTCTCAGCTATTTCCTGATTTTTGTTTTTAGCCCATATGGCACAGTCATCTGCAAACAAGGAAATACCCATTCCTGCACTTATCCTTTTCAGAAGATCATTTATCATTATGTTGAATAAGATAGGGTGGGTGACCCTCATCTGTGGAGAGCCTTTTGTGATTGTATATATGCTAGAATAGGATTTCCCCACTCTGATCTGCATAATTCTTTCTCTTAAGAAATCCTTTATCCACCAATATATTATTAGGTTTATGCCCAGGGATGATATTTTTTGCAATAAGCACTTTCTCCATAATGTATCATATGCTTTTTTAATATGTAGCAAAGCTGCTGTCATATATTCTTTATTTACTCTTACTATATGATCAGCTGTACTCCTTCCTCTCCTTGAACCCACTGTGATGACTTTCTATAAGTCCATCTCTCTCTAGATATGTGATAATCTTTCAGTCATCATTCTTTCCATGGGCAGTGCATATAAGAAGCCAGAGGAGACTAAGTCTCCCTTAAAAAGGCCAGCCATGCAGGGGGGAAATGCTGTAGATCACTCCTCTGAAGGCACGCTGCCCCACCACCGCCTATGGAGCACTGGAAACTAAGCTCCGTAGAAGGGGAGGCACTGACTCCAGGACTGTGACCCCACCTGTGCCCTGCCCCACCCCTACTCCATCTCTTCTCCCGAGACCACCCTCCTCTACGCCTCCTCCCTCCCCCTCCATTGCGCAGCTAAGGCAGGAAAAAGTGATGGGGCCATGGCTCCATGCCCCCCTGAGCCCTCTGTTCAGAGAAGGGGGTGGAAAGGAGCCAGCAGCGGGTGGGAGGGGGCTTGGATAAAGAGACAGAGAGGATTGAGCAGAGGATGGGGGGACCTCAGGGGAGGAAGTGGAGAGAATGGAGCGGCAGGTGGGCAGGACCTTGGCGAGGTGGTGCAGGTGAGCAAGCAGTGGGCAAGGGGGATCTTGAGGGAAGAGGTGGAGATTAGCGACCAATGGGCTGAGGAAACCTGGGGGGAGAGGATGCAGAAGAGAGAGTCGTGGGCAGGACCTCAGGGGAGGGGGCAGGAAGAGGCGGAGTGAGGGCAGGGCCTCATGAGGAAAAGGCTGAGTCGGGGCAGAGCCATTGTCCAGGTGCCAGTGGGCCCCACACACACTTCGAAGGAGTTTCCAGCACTTGTGTGTGAGCCTCCCCAAATGGAAAACTCATGTGCCATCTATGAGTCTTTCCATGCCTATACCCATGTAAATGCAATTAGACTGTATGCATCAGGTCTTGTTCACCTCTTCCCTGGTTGCCACACAGCAACTACAATCCATTCCATTGGTAGCTTATGTTTTTCCCATATGCTGTTGTACAGTCTCAGTAATATTTTCAGACTCCCTTCATACAGGTTTTTTAGCATTTTGTTAATATGCTGCCCTGGCATGGTGCAGTGTTTTTGCTTTTAGCTGTAGATTTTTGAAGTTCCCTCATACAGAAGATTTCGTTTAATTGCATATCTTCATCTTCCTCCAACCTCCTGCAGTTCTGATGATTCTCTTTAATATTTTTTTAACCTAAGCACATTTTCATCATTCTGATTTTCATCATTACTAACACTGTGAAATATTTCTGCCAGGCCTTCTGCTTCTTCTTCATTTGAACTTTTTATCCCTTGGCCTTCTACAATGAGGTCTGGTATAAAATTGCTTTTACTCTGTATTCCGGTCATTTTCCTAATCTGCCTATATACCACTGATGTTTTAGTTTCGTTATTTATTTTCCCACAATATTTGATCCAGTTTTCTTTTTTTGCCTTTTTAATAGTCCTGTGTACAGTTGCCTTGCTTCATTTATCTTCCATTAAGTCCTCACTATTCATTGTTTTTTTTGCTTTCTTAAATGTTTTGTTCCTTTTTTCACTGCTTTATTACATTCCTCATGTTGTCAGATGTGTGTTGTCAGATGCTACCAGTGTGGTGCTCTGTTCTCTCCTTGTTGGTATCACTTGGCTGCGTGCATGTGTTCCCTCTGTGTGCTGCCCCAGCTCTGCGCAGATAGCTGACACAGCAGACCCGAAGAGAACCCTCAATGACCACAGAGTCTAGTAAGGTACGAAGGCACCTCGGCCAGGTTTATTGCCGTATTGGATACAATAATAGTTCCCTGTAGGTTTCTTAGCCTAACTCAGGGCATACTAACGAATAGGTGACCCTGCACCGGTCCTTGAGTTCGGCTCAGTCAGTGGTGGGACTTCACTGCCCCCCTAGGCAGACAAGAGACACCACCCCAGGGTATTCATTGCTTATACACAGGTACAACAATTACACATCACTCTTGACGTATTGAGGTGCAACCCTTCACATAGTAAGGGTACAACCCAATCTACGTAGTAAGGTGCTTGCTCTCACCTTGACATGTGGTTGACAAAACGATCTATGCCATCATATTACCTTTTGCCCCTGTCATTGGGAGGGTCGGCTGTTCCTTGTTATCGTGTGAATGTGCAAGTATGTGAATGTTCTGATCTCTAGTGTTCAGTACCTTTTAGGTACGTATCTTCTTGCAGCATCAGCCCTTTCCTTGCCAGCTTCTGTGAGCAGAACCTGCCTCTGGCTCACAGCTTAACTTTGCTTTATGTTAGCAAAGTCTTAACCATTACTTTAGTTCAGGCCTCAGGCCTCATACTGGGCCTTTATCAGGGCCTTCACTTACTACACTTCACTCCACCATTGTACAGTATATGTTTTCTACCTTTAGAATGACTTGATATCTTAGGTATAGCTAACTTTGCTGCCATCATGATTCCATTAGATATAATGCTACTAAACTCCTCAGTGTCATCACTTATACATTGTTCATTGATATTTTTCCTACATTTGCTTCTAAACAGTTCCCAGTTTTGCTTTTCTCATATTCCAGATAGAAGGCGATCCAACTCTTCCTGCCCTCTGAAAGGTCTTTATAGCCCCAGGTGTGGCTGTGCCTCCTTTAAGTGGCTCATTTGGGCCCACTTGCTCTGACACAGTGACACTGGGCCTGGTCTACTCAGATGGACTAGCTGCCCTGTGAGAGTGGGAATGTTTGTCTTTGCAGACATCATACATGGTAGCTTTTAATTCTGCTAGACTGCTTTAGTGAAGTGACCTTGCATGTCAGGTTGGGGGCAATAGTATTCTCTCAGGGGGGAATTCACACTTGGGCAGAGGGCCAGCACAAGATGCTATAAAAAATGACTTTCAGAAATTCAGGAATTTAGATGTAATCAACTTCTTTGTTAGGGAGGTAATTACTGCATATCCTTGTTATTTCAGTGTGAAGTATCATGATTGGCTATAGGCCATAGTATTGCATATGGGAAAATAAAAGTCCTTAAAATAACAATGTAATTTTTATCTAATGGCAAAACAACATTAGAAAATGATGTAGTCCCTGAGGCAAGCCTATGGTAAATAGATACATCTGTTCATACAATATTTTGCAAGGAACAGGAAACTGCTTTACAATTTGGTTTAAATATGCTTTTCCCATATATTGTTGACTTTTTTAAATTAAAATTTGTTACTAAGAAAACAAGATAGCTCAGGTGACTGGAAATGGGACAAGTCACCAATCTGAATGTAAGCTAGTCAGTATTAACCATGACGTTGCTGGTCAGAGTGGTTGTCTGTGAAATGAGTAAAGGGGTCTCTATCTGCTTCCTAGTATACATATGTCTGTATTACAGTTGATTCCCTTGTAGACATAGCTGCAGAGAGGTCAAAGATATATTGATCCCCGAACGCGCTTATATCGATTCCGGAACTCCACCAAGCCCAACAGAGTTGCAGATTCGACAGAGGGAGTCGCGGACATCGATCCCGCACCGTGAGGACGGTGAGTAATTTGATCTTAGATACTTCGACTTCAGCTACGTTATTCATGTAGCTGAAGTTGCGTATCTAAGATCGATTTTCCCCCGTAGTGTAGAGCAACCCTAAGTTTGACTTGCTTTAGGAGTTCACTGTGAATTTTGCACTGAGCAGTAATATAATGGAGAAAGAACTGATGTTTCTGTGTGTCTAGCTTACTGTATAATATCAACAATAATAAATGAATCAGAAAGAACACAGCTTGTCTTTCTGATCCCAGGCTGAGTTATCAGGGCTGGCATCTAAAAAAAAACGAAATATATGTTTGGAAACTGAACATATTTGAGATGAAAAATCAGTGAGTGACAATGAATGTGGAGCTCCATGGTATCTTTTTTTACAGTTTCTTAGCAAAGGATAACAACATTTTTAATTACTGCATCACTCTTTCCTGTATTTTATACTACATATAGTCCAAGATCTTACACTGTATTAATACTTGTAAATTTAATTTAGGCAGTTTGTAAAAAAGGCATATGTGTGTTATACTACAGTTAAATATTCTTTGACAAACTCCTCCACTATTATTTTCTGCCAGCTTTCTCAGAGAGCTTTCAAGCAACTTGAAGTCAATAGGTTCAAGGACCAGTTTATTTAAATAATGCTTAATTCTGTTTTTAATTAACAAGAGGTAAAGAAGTAGGCCCTATACACAAAGGTGCGTGTATGCACGTCATCCAGATTCCATAAAAAATCTGGATTAGCACAGGGAGTGTGGTCCTGGGTTCCTCCCTCTGTCTCTCTTTCAGTGTGAACATGAAGTCTCATTACAACTACATTATGTTGGCTCTGTTCCTAGTTGGGAAGAGTACCAATAAAAATAAAAATGTAATCATTATAGCTTGAAAGTATAACGTTAGAAACATTTTGTCAGGGAAGACTGAGAAATTTGACCATCTATGTTTCTTCTTATATCTGTTTGCAAAACCCAGGCTAATATAGGAGCAATCTGGCTAAATCATACCTTTTCTGCTGATGGCCAGAAAAAGGGCATCAAAGAAGTGAGAAAAAGCTGCAACATTTTAATTTCAGGTCAAATGTGACATTTTAAGTGAATGTAATATGTATGAAAGATGCCAAATTCACAGCCCTGGAGCAAGATCCAAAGAATAGGTAAATCATGGGCAGCAGCAGTTCAAGCTTCCCACCCTGTCTTGCTATTGTGCCTCAAACTTGAACAGGAAGGCTCTCTGATAGAGGAGAGAACTACGTTCAGTCAATAAGGGTACCAATCAGATGGTGGTCTGAAGAGAACCCTTCACAAGGAACTCATTTCCTATATAGTAGGCCATCAAGCAACAGCTATTTTCAACTACCCTGAAGAACTTCATCACAGCAATCTCCTCTACTCCATCAACATTACTGTTTCTCCGGCTCAGTCAGGACTCAATTCAGCAAAGTCCTCAAGCACTCGTGTAACGTTTAGCACTTACTTAAGTGTTTTGCTGCAGTGGAGCCTTAATTCTCTTGAATCTTGGCTTTTGAAACTGTTTTGACTCCATGATTGACTACATACCATACTCCAAGGCTGACTACATGACAGAGCAGAACTAGAGCATGTCTTTGTGCTGTCCTCGTCCGGGTGGAGTTGCCTGGGAACTATTGTTTATCTGATATTTAGTGTAAAAGCCAACTGTCCAGCAGCTAGAGCACCTTGTGTTGTTATTCTGGCAGCTCTTATAAACTAAATAGGATTAGGGTTGATCAGTATTTGGGCAGGTCCAAAAGAACACCCAGCTCCTGCATGAAGTAATGTTGGTCATGCAATGGGGCACTCATACGTGTCTGCCAATACTGGGCCAAGGGCACAAAGTGACACTAGTCTAGAGCTACTGGGCCAAATTCTCTGTGGGTATAAATGGGTGTAGCGCCAATGACTCCAATTGAGTTCAGTTATTTACACCAGGAGAAAGTCTGGCCCACTGTTTTTCCATGAGATGTTAAACTGTGGCCCTCCCTGACACAGTTTCAAGATAACTGCACCTGCATCCCCCTTCCGTAGTCCACTCTAGGAATGCCCAGTCAGGTCTCATCTCTAGCCATTACCTATGTCTTGAGAGCACCCTTGCGTACTCGCTCCTGAGCAGGGTTTTTTTAAAGCGGCACAGGTCTCTGCCTCTGCACTGTGATATCCCCAGCAAGCCAATCTGCATAGTGACAGCATGTCTACTGTGCTTTCTCTCCCAGGGCCATGACCAGTGGTGTGCCTACAATTACAAGTTACCCAACAGCTCTTTCTACGTAAGCACATTTATCCTTAAGGGAAAAATGTTACAGAGAAAAGGTATAAACAGATTTAAACACACTCTAAACGCACCAGGAGTCACCCATCAGCCTTATAGGGTCCTAGTAGGCCAAAGTCTTTCCAACACTTCCGCAAGGGTTGGGGCCCCCTTTGGACGGCTGGTCCTGTCTGTTTGCTGGATCAGAAAGAAGGCAACAAGTCAGTCCAAGCTCATCCTTTTATATCAAAAACCTTTTTGTTGTTTTCTGGTCTCTGGATGTCTCAACTTGAACCAGTATATGAAAATCACTCCAGTGGGTGCTACCTCTCTAGAATTATTTAGTCTCATGATTCACCTTAATCACGTCTACTATTTTTAACTCCTGTAGGAGCTACAGTAACCATTCATAACTTTAATACAATATGGTCCCCAAAGATATTGCATGGGATTGCAATGTCTGTCACGCTGACCGTTGATCATTTAACTTCCCAGGGCTCTTTTCATAGATTCATAGATTCATAGATTGCAGGGCTGGAAGGGACCTTGAGAGGTCAGTAAGTCCCGTTACCTGACCTCATGGTAGGACCAAATACTGTCTAGACCATCCCATATAGACATTTATCTAACCTACTCTTAAATATCTCCAGAGATGGAGATTCTGCAACCTCCCTAGGCAGTTTATTCCAGTGCTTAACCACCCTGACAGTTAGGAACTTTTTCCTAATGTCCAACCTAAACCTCCCTTGCTGCAGTTTAAGCCCATTGCTTCTTGTTCTATCCTTAGAGGCTAAGATGAACAAGTTTTCTCCCACCTCCTTATGACACCCTTTTAGATACCTGAAAACTGCTATCATGTCCCCTCTCAGTCTTCTCTTTTCCAAACTAAACAAACCCAATTCTTTCAGCCTTCCTTCATAGGTCATGTTCTCAAGACCTTTAATCATTCTTGTTGCTCTTCTCTGGACCCTCTCCAATTTCTCCACATCTTTCTTGAAATGCGGTGCCCAGAACTGGACACAATACTCCAGTTGAGGCCTAACCAGCGCAGAGTAGAGCGGAAGAATGACTTCTCGTGTCTTGTTTACAACACACCTGTTAATGCATCCCAGAATCACGTTTGCTTTTTTTGCAACAGTATCACACTGTTGACTCATATTTAGCTTGTGGTCCACTATGACCCCTAGATCTCTTTCTGCCATACTCCTTCCTAGACAGTCTCTTCCCAGTCTGTATGTGTGAAACTGATTGTTCCTTCCTAAGTGGAGCACTTTGCATTTGTCTTTATTGAACTTCATCCGGTTTACCTCAGACCATTTCTCCAATTTGTCCAGATCATTTTGAATTTTGACCCTGTCCTCCAAAGCAGTTGCAATCCCTCCCAGTTTGGTATCGTCCGCAAACTTAATAAGCGTACTTTCTATGCCAACATCTAAGTCGTTGATGAAGATATTGAACAGAGCCGGTCCCAAAACAGACCCCTGCGGAACCCCACTTGTTATACCTTTCCAGCAGGATTGGGAGCCATTAATAACTACTCTCTGAGTATGGTTATCCAGCCAGTTATGCACCCACCTTATAGTAGCCCCATCTAAATTGTATTTGCCTAGTTTATCGATAAGGATATCATGCGAGACCATATCAAATGCCTTACTAAAGTCTAGGTATACCACATCCACCATTTCTCCCTTATCCACAAGACTCGTTATCCTATCAAAGAAAGCTATCAGATTGGTTTGACATGATTTGTTCTTTACAAATCCATGCTGGCTATTCCCTATCACCTTACCAACTTCCAAGTGTTTACAGATGATTTCCTTAATTACTTGCTCCATTATCTTCCCTGGCACAGAAATTAAACTAACTGCTCTGTAGTTTCCTGGCTTGTTTTTATTTCCCTTTTTATAGATGGGCACTATATTTGCCCTTTTCCAGTCTTCTGAAATCTCTCCCATCTCCCATGGTTTTCCAAAGATAATAGCTAGAGGCTCCTCTATTAGCTCCTTGTGTATTCTAGGATGCATTTCAACAGGCCCTGGTGACTTGCAGGCATCTAACTTTTCTAAGTGATTTTTAACTTGTTCTTTTTTTATTTTTTCTTCCAAACCTACCCCCTTCCCATTAGTATTCACTATGTTAGGCATTCCTTCAGGCTTCTTGGTGAAGACCGAACAAAGAAGTCATTGAGCATCTCTGCCATTTCCAAGTTTCCTGTTACTGTTTCTCCCTCCTCACTGAGCAGTGGGCCTACCTTGTTCTTGGTCTTCCTCTTGCTTCTAATGTATTGATAAAACATCTTCTTGTTTCCCTTTATTCCTGTAATTAGTTTGAGCTCATTTTGTGCCTTTGCCTTTCTAATCTTCATAACAGTGGGGTTGTTAGTACCTGCATGCATTTCATCCTAGCCACATTCTGCTTGCTTATATTCACCCTGTTCTTTCAGTTGGCTATGTACTCACATAAATTGTTGTGTAGTAGTGATATGTGCTCTCCAACAGTTGTCAAGTGTCAAGCCAGCACTGGCTTCATCCCAATGGTGGAGGAAATTATGCTTACATATGTAGTTTGTGTATGTTTGTAAGATGCTTTGGGATCCAGTGGGATAAAAGGTGCTCAATAACTGAATATAATATTATTCTGGTGACTCTCTGTAGCCCAGTATGGCATTTCCTTGAGGTTCTGATCTTTCAGATAAGTTGGGGTACTTGATGGAACCAAACATCTTTGAATCTTTTGACCTTTATCCATCACAAGTTTTTGCTTCTCATGCATTTTTAAAAATAATACTGTTTTCATCATGAAATAGTAATGTGAACTATCTCTAAGGTTTTCAGGGTGAAAGTTTATATAGTAATGCAGGAAATTACTCAGTGCCTTGCAGAATACCATTGCATAGTGCTATTTGCAGAAAGCATTCTCAACGTTTGGGTGAAGGGTGAAAACACAGAAAGGATGTCAGAGTTCAGAAACCATGTACTACACTTCAGATTTGGGGCAGGGATTTGTTTACTGAAAATCCAGACCTGGAAATTGCTCATGAGTTTATTTTAAATGATATGATCTACTGATAATAATAGAAATAGCACCCCAGGGACCTGAGCTGAACATTGAATAAAACCTTTTATTAACATTTGAAAATTCGGATTTGAAGCCAAGAAATTCAAGAATAGGTAATTTATCTTTGTTGTGATGTTAATAGCGTCACAACCAGGTATGGTGGAGGTATGCATGGTGGCCAAACGGAAATGAGTTCTTATTCAGTAGCAGACAATTCTAAAAGCAGTGCTGGGAATGTAATCAGAGCTATTAGTTAAAGGAAATAACATATAAATTATTCAGTCACTCCTTTGCAGTTTACATGCCTTTACACACACATCCATTATTATATCACATTCACAAATATATGCACTCTCGACACCAAACAAGAGACATGCAGTTAAACTGGTTTGCATCCTCCTGAACTCATGAGACTCAAGTCTGAGTTTCATGAGCTGTGGTGGAGGGGAGAACACACTTGGAAGATAGAGAATCTAGGGCCAGCCACCTTTGCATCAAAATGTGAAAGTGGGTGAGTTTTGCTTTTTTTTAGTTGTTTGGTTAGTTTTAAAGTAGTGTATATTAAACATTATTGACTCATATACTATGGGTGATATGGAAGAGCTGAATCTACCTAGGTGGAGCTACTATAAAATGGATGAATAACTGGTTGGAAAAGTGGTCCCAGAGAGTAGTTATTAGTGGTTAACAGTCAGAGGTGAAAGTGGGCTGGTACAGGCTGGTACAGCATACCAGTAAGAAGTGGCCACTGGTACCAGCCCATACACAGCTTTAACATCTCTGCCCCTTCTCCTCCTCCCTCCCCTGCAGGCCACTGACAGCGTGGGGGCAAAAGGGGCAGCTGCCCTGGGGCCTTGAAATTTAAAAGGGTCGGAGCCCCAGGCAGCATGGGGCAGGCAGCGTGGAAGGGCTGTCTGAGGAAGGCTGACCCTCAGCCCCGCCCCTTCCATCTGAGACCCCACCCCTTCTGCTGGCCCAGACCCAGGCCCCTGTACCG
The DNA here is from genome assembly GCF_003597395.2 of Chelonoidis abingdonii. NCBI lineage: Eukaryota > Metazoa > Chordata > Testudines > Testudinidae > Chelonoidis > Chelonoidis abingdonii. The sequence continues at coordinate 249,410,124 of NC_133770.1, read as the reverse complement.
GTAAGATGTTTATATTACTTTCACCACTGTTCACAGTCAAGGTGGAAGAGCATATTGAGTGGGGCCCCCAGGGATCAGTTTTAGGTCCAGTTCTGTTCAATATCTTCATCAATGGTTTAGATAATGGCATAGAGAGTACACTGAAAGTTTGTGACATCAAGATGGGAGTGTTGCCAGTGCTTTGGAGGTTAAAATTCAAAAAGACTTGGACAAACTAGAGAAATGGTCTGAAGTAAATAGGATGAAATTCAATAAGTAAAAGAGTACTCTACTCAGGAAGGAACAATCAGTTGCACACATACAAAATGGGAAATGATTGCCTAGGAAGAAGTACTGCAGAAAGGGATCTGGGAGTCATAGTGGATCACAAGCTAAATATGAGTCAACAGTGCAACACTGTTGCAAAAAAAGCAATCATTCTGGGATGTATTAGCAGAAGTGTTGTAAGCAAGACATGAGAAATAATTCTTCTGCTCTACTCCACTCTGATCAGGCCTCAACTGGAATATTGTGTCCAGTTCTGGGTGCCACATTTCAGGAAAGATTTGGACAAATTGAAGAAAGTTCAGAGAGGAGCAACAAAAATTATTAAAGGTCTAGAAAACATGACCAATAAGGGAAAGTTGAAAAAATTGGGTTTGTTTAGTCTGGAGAAGAGAAGACTGAGAGGGGACATGATAACAGTTTAAGTACATAAAAGGTTGTTACAAAGAGGAGGGAGAAAAATATTCTTCTTAACTTCTGAGGATAGGACAAGAAGCAATGAGTTTAACTTGCAGGAAGGGAGGTTTAGGTTGGACATTAGGAAAAACTTCCTAACTGTGAGGGTGGCTAAGCACTGGCATAAATTGACTAGAGAGGTTGTGGAATTTCTGTAATTGGAGATTTTTAGGAACAGGTTAAACAAACACCTGTCAGGGATGGTCCAGATAATACTTAGTCCTGCCGTGAGTGCAGGGGACTCGATGAGACAGCCTCTCGAAGTCCCTTCCAGTCCTACGATTCTATGATTTTATGGGAGCATGTAGTTTAGACACCATTGCCCTTCTTCCACACTCTCTCTTGTCACATCTGTCCAGTATCTGTCCTTATAGAAAAGTTTTATAGAATTTAAAAAGAATGAAACCAGTAGGGAACTATAGAAATGTAATAGTCTTCTCTAGGAATTATTCTAAAATACTATAGAATTTACTAGAGAATGGTTTCCTTTCTGTAGATTTTTAAACCATCCTGTAGAATTCCATTGCTGGGCCGTAAGTCTTCAGTAAGTTCCAGAGGTTGGTTTAAAAATTTGATAGGAAGGGTTTTATTCTCCATTCAGTTCTCTAGTTTTTCGATAAAGGAATGCATATTTGCTCCCCTAGACAATGCAGAGCTGAAGGGAATATTTAGCCACGTGATCAGTAATGCAAGTAGAAATCATTTCTTGCTGCTATGCTGTACTCATGGAAGGGAAACAAAGGGGGGGCACGTGACCTCCCCACCTGACTCCTCCCTGCCCCACCCCATGATCTACATCCATCCCACATTAGCTGGGGGAGGGAGCTCTGTCCTCCTCCCACTGTGCCGGAAACTTCTGCTTTACAGACCCCAGGCAGAAGGACTCAGGGAACACAGCTGTATAGAAGGGCTGGGGGGCGGTACAGCCACACGAGGTGGAGCTGTTGCCCTGAATCGCAGGGCTCTCCTGGGCACCATAGCAAGGAAAGGAGCAGAATGTGCAGCTCCTCCAGCATGGCTGTTGTACCTCCCCCAGCCCTGTCTGTGCAGCAGCAGCGCCGGAGGACAGGGCTGGAGTGGGGCTGTAGGCAGTACAGCAGTCGCGCTAGAGGAGCTGCCGATGTGGGGCTGCCTGGCAGCCTCACATTCTGCTCCTTTCCCCACTGCAGTTCCTGGGAGAGCCCTGGTGTTTCTTTCTGGTACATCATACCAGCTATAAATATCTTACTGGTACGGCGTACCGGACTGTAGGGCCATACTTGAACCACTGCACTTGATACATCCAAAAATGTGCTTTCTTGAAATCTGATAGCCGTATTCATGTACCTGCAAGTCTAAAGGTATGGCTACATTTGCAACTTCAAAGCACTGCCGCGGCAGCGCTTTGAAATGCGAATGTGGTCGCAGCGCCAGCGCTAGGAGAGAGCTCTCCCAGCATTGCACGTACTCCACATCCTCTACGGGTGTAGCTTGCAGTGCTGGGAGCCACGCTCCCAGCGCTGCGGCACTGTTTACACTGAGGCTTTACAGCGCTGTATCTTGCACCCCTGAGCGCGAAAGTTGCAGTGCTGTAAAGTGCCAGTGTAGCCATGGCCTAAGCTACATGAAATTTAAGTAGTTGATGGTCGCTGCTACTAATCTCTTCAAGTATTCTCCCATTCCCCATCTGGTCCTCCCTATCAGTAAGAAGTAGATACAGGAGGAGCATTTTATCAGCCCATATCATCTAGAAAATAATGTTTTATCTGAGTGAAGTTTTCCTTAACTATAGTAAAATAATGATAGTGATTTATTATAGGGTGTTTTGTCTGGAAGTGAATGAGTTCATTATCTCAAGGGAATTATTGTATAATATAGACATTTTCACAAGATGGTAGAGCCTGGAACCAACTTAATTCACTATTCTCCAGCAGCATTTTTTGGGGGCTTCCTGTAAACTCTGATCCAGGGCAATAGTATTTTGCTGTGTCTTCCAGACCTAGTAAATCCAAGACAAATATCTCTTCATAAATGCATTCTTTTGTCTAACTGAGGGCAAATTCTCGTGTTAGATGTGCACAGTGGATCTTTGTTCTAACATTCCATTCCACGCAACATACACACACATCCCTTCTGTGTAACTGACAGTGGACAGTGTGCATGAAAGGATAATTTTGCCCTAACTTTGCTTAGTTTCCAACTGTGTCGCTGTACTCTCCATCTTTAACTCTGTTTTGTGTGTCCCCCCACAAGTACTATTAATGTTTGTTGTTGTTACCATTGTAATCCTATTGCAGCAGCACCCAGAGGCCCAATCAAGACCAGGGCCCCATGGTGTTAGTACCGTACAATCACGTACTACAGTGTTATATATGTTTATACTGTGCAGGATTTACTGCTGTATAGCAGTTGAATAGTAACCTAAAGAAATACTGAAGCAAAGCAGAGCAGCTCCATTTGGATTCACTAACTGCAAGCAAGAAACCTTATCATGTAAATGCCAGTAATTTTCAAGGACTGTACAAACACAGGCCCTGATCCTGAAAAGAAAACCACATAGGGGTCCACCTGCATTGTTCTCTCTGAGAATTACAGCCATATTTTCTTATACCAGCAGTACGTTGATTTTTTTGTACTTTTCACTTCTAACCCACACTTTCCCCTGTCCTCTCCCTTCATAGGCAAGTACAATAGAATGGTCTTTTTTCAGAGGAAGTCTCTGGCTCAATGGCTTTCAATGTATAAGTGTAGAAATGTTCACACAATCCAGATACAGTCTCTGAGTGGGTGAATATCCACAACTAACAGTATGTAAAATATAACCTTAGTAAATAGCAATAGCTGCTATTCACAGCTGTTGTGAAACGATGCTGATAGAAACAAAACAAAAAAGGATGCCATATAGATTTCAGCAGCAAAGTACCCTTTTCCTCTCAATTGCAGCAGTCAGACATGCTGGCATTAGTTGTTAACAAAAAGGCGAAAGATTTATACGAACTGAAGAGAATGCCACTTTTGCCTCTGGTCATTTTCACAGGCAAAAATTCACAAAGCAAAATTTGGTAGTTTTCACTGCCCCCCACCATGTGACAGAGGTATTGATCTTTTGTTCCTCTACAACACAATGGGAGATGACTGCAGGCAGGAAATAAAGACTAGCCTCCTACCAATACTTCGGTATGCCACACAGTTATTATATACGGTGGAGCTGGTTGAAATCTTTCATTCAAAAATAATTTTGAGTAAAAATTGTGGATTTTGATCAAAATGAAAATTATTTTAAGGGGAAAAAAGCACTTCCTCTCACTTTTTTTTTTACTTTCCCGCCTTTTTTCCATTTGGGAAAAAAGGACGGGCGCTAATAATTAAGAAGAAAATGGGTTTTCCCCCCAATTTTCTCTCATACTTATACTTTCTTTTCCCAGTGGGAAAAAGTAAAAAAATCAGAGTGTTTTTCTCCCATCAAAGTAAAATGAATGTTTTATTTTTTTTTAATTCAGAAAATATCATTTAGATTTTTTCATTGAAAAATGTTGGAAAAATATTCACAAAAATCTTATATATTTAGGGGGGTTAATTTAGGGTGTTTTGCTTTTCGTGAAACATTTGCCATTTTCTGACCAGCTCTATTATATAGTATGGTGTCAGATATAAGCAGAATCTTTGAATTCAAAGGGAGTTACTTTTGAGGATCTGGGCTCTGATTCCTTGAATTTGGGAGGGAATCTGGCAGAGAACTACAGAAGTCATTGGGCACTTTCAAATGTTCTTGGAAGCTAGTGGTATAGAAGAGAAAACAGAGAGGTTGAAATTCTTCTCACTACCACAGATGGTAGGCTCAGAGGCAATAGAAAGACTCAGTGAATTTCTGTGGGTGTATGAAGGGCACAGCAAGCTACTAAACAAAGTCATTCAGAAATTTCAAGAACGCTTTTATCCATGCAGGAAGGACACACGGGAAAGATACATTTTCTTTACAAGACACTAGCTGCTAAGTGAGACCATGGATCATTATGAATCATTAGAGTTACATTAAAAAGTTAGGTAACATGAATTTGAACAGTTAATAGATAGACTAATAAAAGGCTGAATTATTTGTGAAGTAACTGATAACCAGGGATCCTAGAAATTGTTTTGCTATGGAAAAATGTGCAATTTGTATTTTTAGAGAGAATTTTTAGTTTTTACATTTTGTGAAAATATATGAACATATACAATAGCACTCCGTGCCACGAGAGCTCACATGGGAATATGGGAAGTTGACGTTTCAGCCCCAGGCAGCAGGGTTCCCACTGTCAGATTTAATTTGAATTGTGGAAAAATGCAAATATTTATGTTTTTTCATCTGTGAAGTTTGGGGGTTTTATCATGGAAAACTAGGATCCCTGCTGATATCCAGGTCAGAGCAAGGTATTGTGAAAAATGAACTTGCCTTTGGATAGAACAGAAGATATTTGTTGGACTCATGAAAACTCTGCTTCCCAAATGAACATGAGAGGATACAGTTGAAACTGAGTAAACATGATGACATATATGGAAGGAAAACATAATCGGAAGCTATTATTTTTCTAAGAGATGTAGATTTTCCAAAATCCTAAAAGGATTGGTGTTTAGTGAAAGTATGAAGCTCAGAAAAAAGTGGAACTGAGTGATCTGAGTCAGAAAAAGCAAAAAGAACAAGAATACTTGTGGCACCTTAGAGACTAACAAATTTATTCAGCATAAGCTTGCGTGAGCTACAGCTCACTTCTTCAGATATATAGAATGGAACACACAGACAGGAGATATTTATACATACAGAGAACATGAAAAGGCAGAAGTATGCATACCAACAGAAGAGTCTAAACAACTGAGATGAGCTATCATCAGCAGGAGAAAAAAAACTTTTGAAATGATAATTGAGATGACCCATAGAAGGTGTGAGAAGAACTTAACATAGGGAAATAGATTCAATTAATAGAATGACTCAACCATTCCCAGTCTCTGTTTAAACCTAAGTTAATTGTATCTAATTTGCATAGTAATTCGAGTTCAGCAGTCTCTCTTTGGAGTCTGTTTTTTGAAATTTTTTTGTTGCAAAATTGCCACCTTCAAGTCTGTCACTGAGTGGTTAGAGAGGTTGAAGTGTTCTCCTGCTGGTTTTTGAATGTTATGATTCCTGATGTCAGATTTGTGTCCATTTAGTCTTTTGCATAGAGACTGTCCGGTTTGGCAAGTGAAGGCAAAGTTATTGGTGAGACAAAGGGGCAGTAAAGAGCAAATTAGTTGATAGTCCTATTGACTTCAGTAACTTCCCCCTCCAGATCCTGTTATCATGTTTACCCAAATTCAGCTGTACTGCCTCACTTAGATAAAGATTTCCTGATTTAATGTTTTTAATAAACAATGTATTTTAAAAGCACTTTTGTACCTTTGTATTTTAAGGGAAAGAAAGGGAGGGTCTCTTCTTTCATATATCCTACAGGAAGCCCATTGCATAAGATTCATTTCATTAAATTATTTTCTTCGCCATTCATTTTTAGATTTTTATTTGTATTTCTTTTGCAGGAGCACTTAAAAGTAAAACATCATTTCTCTGAATTCCCAGATGCCAGAGTTCTTGGGTCCTGTTGTCTTGCCTTTCATACATCTTGCACAATTGAGATGGGTGCCAGGACATACATTTGATTTCAACCATTGTTTCCCCTGGCCTAGAGAACGATATCTTTTGTATTTTCTGGCACGCTGACTTTCTGATTATATGGTTTTCGAATTTCCTTTTTTTTGAGTTCTGAATATTTTATAGCTTTCCACGGTGATTTAATTCAACAACTAACACTTTAAGCTGGTCATGTAGCATAACATATGGATTAATTAGAACAGCATGTGGTCTGCAGTGATCCAATTGGCTAGCACTGCCTGAGGTGCTGGAAAGGCCAATCTTGATAAAATACAGCTGTATTTTAATTAGGATTCCTTTGTCTATATAAGTGTGATTTTCAGTGAGATTTGGATGCTGATTACGCTGCAGCAGTGCTCTCTCAAACTTCTTGGACTTCTCAAACTATACCAACCCATTTGTTAATGAAATTCAAGCTATCACATTTTTATTTCTCACTATACAATAGGATGTGTTCAATGTTAAATCAATGCTGAGTCTGATTCACCCACTAATACAATGGAGTGGTGTGTCTCAAAACATCTCTCATGCCTCGGATTTCTACTTTCCCATTAGTTCCCTTAATTCTAATGGCAGTTCCAGATCTAAAACTTCCTTGAGTGGTACAAACTCTGAAAAAATATGTTCAGTATGCAGTGGCAGTCAAAAAAGCTAAAAGAAAGTTAGGAACCATTAGGAAAGGGATAAATAATAAGACAGAAAACATCATAATGTCACTATATAAATCCATGGTACTGCCATACCTTCAATACTGCATGCACTTCTGGTTGCCATATCTCAAAAAAGATATATGAGACTTGGAAAAAGTACAAAGCAAAACAAAAATTATTAGAGATTGTCAAGGTTTTTCCCCCACTTTGAATTTTAGGGTACAAAAAGTGGGGACCTGCATGAACACTTTTAAGCTTAATTACTAGCTTAAATCCGGTATGCTGCCACCAGCCAGAATTTAGTGTTCCCTCAAAACCTTCCCGGGGGAACACAGATCCAAAACCCCTTGGATCTTAAAACAAGGAGAAATTAACCATCCCCCTCCTTTCCCCCCTAGACTTTCCCCTCCCTGGATTGCCTTGAGAGGCTTCACACCGATCCAAACTCCTTGGATCTTAAAAAAGGAGGAATTAACCAATCCCCCCTTCTTTCCCCCCATCAGTCCCTGGTGAGTTCAGACTCAATCCTTGGATTTTAAAACAAGGAAAATCAATCAGGTTTTATAAAAGAAAGCTTTTTTCTTATTCTTTTATCTCTGTAAATCAGGATGGAAAATGGGCTGGTACTCAGATTCATATAGACTAGAGGGACACCCCGCCCCCCAATCTTAGATTCAAAGTTACAGCAAACAGAGGTAAAAATCCTTCCAGCAAAAAGCACACATTTACAAGTTGAGAAACAAACATAAGACTAATCTGCCTTGCCTGACTAATACTTACAATTTTGAAACATGAGAGACTGATTCAAAAGATTTGGAGAACCTGGAATGATGTCCCGTTCCTCTCAGTCCTGAGAGCGAACACGGAGCAAAACAAAAAGCACAAACAAAGACTTCCCTCCACCAAGATTTGAAAGTATCTTGTCCCCCTATTGGTCCTCTGGTCAGGTGTCAGCCAGGTTTACTGAGCTTCTTAATCCTTTACAGGTAAAAGAGACATTAACCCTTAACCATCTGTTTATGACAGAGATATAGAACAACTTCCATATGACATGAGATTAAAAGGATTGGGACTGTTCAGCTTGGAAAAAAGATGACTAAGGGGGGCGGGATATGATAGAGGTCTATAAAATCATGGATGGTGTGGAGACAATGAATGATGAGGTGTTATTCATCCCTTCAAGAAACAGCGGTCACCCAATGAAATTTATAGTCAGCAGGTTTAAAACAAAAGGAAGTGCTTCTTCACACAACACACAGTCACTTTATGGAACTTGTTACCAAGGGATGCTGTGAAGACCAAAAATATAACTGGGTGCAAAAAAGAATTAGATAAGTTCATGGAGGATAGGGCCATCAATGGCTATTAGCCAAGATGGTCAGGGATGCAACCCCATGCTCTGGGTGTCTTAAGCCTCTGACTGCCAGAAGTTGGGACTTTATGACAGGGGATAGATCATTTGATAATTGTCCTGTTCTTTTCATTCCCTCTGAGGCATCTGGCATGGACCACTGTCAGAAGAGAGGATACTGGGCTAGATGGACCACTGGTCTGATCGAGTATGGCCCTTTATATATACTTTAAACTCAGCACATACCGCAGACCACTACTTTAACAACAACAACAACTAGCCATTGAATTTTTTATAGATATTGATTGTCAAAATTCAGATTGGAAAAGGGTGGGCTAGTTTTAACTTGTTACACCAGAAAGTTAATTATCTACCAAGCTATTTGACACCCATTTGCATTAACTAATAGGATCAGGGCATTCGTGTGCTCTTCATAGTCACATATTATCCAGTGAATGCATATTTTGCTTCCATTCATGACCCAGAAAGACAATAGGTGAATAGTCCTTGACCATGACCAATTTCTTTTCAAAGCCTAGCCTTCTGTTTCAGGTGATGTTTAGGAGGAGTTTTTAATTTAACAATATTGTTTTGCTGCGACTTCTGGACTCTATCACAAACACTTTTTAAAGATAGGTTTAAATCTAAAAGCTATTGAAGGAAATTAGAATATTGTTCTCTGCTCAGATGCTTTAGCACTGCTATATTTTCTGCCAGCTCCCTTTTTTGTATTAAAGACCTTGCATTAAAACAAACTATAGAAATGCTGCTGCCGCATGTTGGGGTGGAGGGTTAGGGCTTATTGTAGAGCAACCCTGGTCTTAAAGTGAGCTATTTCGTCTTGCATTTCTGCTTCCTACAGAGTTATGTGCTTAGCACTGCCAACCCCAAACATTCAAAATCATGAGTCGGGCCCCAGACAGATACAAGATTAGCTTAAAAATCATGAGGGTTTTTATTTTAAAAAAAGAATGCATTTCTTTTTCCTTTCTATTTGCCTTTTGGTTTTTGAGCTTCTAGTGTTTACATTTTAAAGCTTTTTCTCTGCAACTAGGACCTTCCAGAAAGAAAACAGCAATTCTTAGGTATTAACATGATTCCAGAATCTGGGTCTCTAAGAAGAGCATAAATATGATGAGTCTTGTGATAAAATTGCATTGGCAGCACTGTGTAGTGCTATTGTAGAGAGAAACTTGATGTAAGTCACAAACACAAATAGCAGGCAAAAAGACTCTTTTCTATTCAGTTAATGATAGCTTACATTCATAGTGTCATGATAATGGTAAAGAATTACAGAAGTTACTTTCATCTACTACTGAACAAGGAACTTTATTAGAATAAGGAAAAATAGTATTATCTATAAAGATACTCTGGTAATGTAGAGCTTCCGTGCAGAGACTTCCCCAGCCCCTCTGGCTTTCTGCTGCAAATTTAAGGAAACAGTGCACATATCATTGCATTCAGCCACTTTCATTCAAATAGATCCTGTAGTATGTAACAAAATGTTCTCTCTCTGTCTTTCAATCTCTCTTTTTGTGTGTGTGCATGGCTGAAGCAGCATCCATCAACATAATATCTATATGCCAATTGACTGGCAGATTGAATCCATTCACTTCCCACTGAAAGCCAGTAGCCCAATAGTTTAGGACAGGATGTTAAGTAATTAGATTAATACAATGTATAAATTGAATATTCTCAAGGACGGCTCTAGCTGTTTTGCAGCCTCAAGCATGGCAGTCAGGCAGCCTTCGGCAGTGCGCCTGCGGGAGGTCCCCAGTAGCATGGATTCGGCGTACCCACTACCAAATTGCCGCTGAAGCCACAGGACTAGCGGACCTCCTGCAGGCAAGCTGCCGAAGGCTGCCTGACTGCTGCCCTCACAGCAACCGGCAGGGCACCCCCCACGGCTTGCCGCCCTAGGCACGTGCTTGGAGCGCTGGTGCCTGGAGCCACCACTGAATATTTGTGAGAGCTGGGTATGTGCCAGCTGGGATAGGCTTTGGCAATGTATGAAACATATAGAAAAAACATATAGCAAGATCTGTCTGAGAGTTTGTAGCATAAATATACTGCTCCCCAAGCTCTAGTCTGCTGTACTGCAGGAGGAATATGCTAACCCACAGAGAGGAGCATACAGTTGCAATGCTTTCTGGACTGATCCACTCTGGTCCTAACTGGAAGTTCTCAAGAAAGCTACAATCACAAGAATGAGTTGGCCTTGTCTGCTGGCACATGCAGTTAATGCAGATTGCAGGGCTATCGGACACTATGTAATAGAAGGACTTTATTTTGTAGGATTCTTTCTCCCTGTCCTTCACCCACACTGTGCCCATAGTAATTTCACTGGTTGCTAGTAAGATGGTAAGATTGCCACAGCAGATTGCTCTGTTGTAGCAGATTTCCAGTTTTAACCACGTATGCCCTCCTTGCTGCTGCTGTACTGTCACTGTACTTTGACTGATTGAGGAGTGGTTGTCTGAATATCATCAGGAGCAGCAGCCCCTTAGTGCTCACCGGTAATTTCTCAGACACTGTTTCCCAAAAGGTTACTATGGAGTCTGTAATAAAGACTGATAATGTGCTTGCCTGATTTCACTTTTTAATACAAATGATATTGTTTACTAAGGCAATCCATATACATATCAAGTATTTTATTGTTTCACTAGAAAAGCTCTGTGATAGCTTGTTCACAGTGTTGTGGTAGCCATGTTAGTCCCAGGATATTAGAGAGATAAGGTGGGTGCGGTAATATCTTTTATTGGACCAGCTTCTGTTGGTGGAAGACCTGAAGAAGAGCTCTGTGTAGCTCAAAAGCGTCTCTCTCTCACTAAGTGAAGTTGGTCCAATAACGTTAATACTTCACCCACCTTCTCTCTCTGAGATACCTTGACATTACAGTTCAATAGCTACTTTGGGGGTGGGCTGGATTAAGTCATCAAAGAAATTTTATCCAGAAAATCATTTGCAAATTGCATGATTCATCTCAAGTCCAAGAAGAGTTCTGGGTCTCTTAAAAAAAGGACCAAGTTGCTGCATATATATAATCTATAACATAATGTCTAATTCATCACCAGAGGTTGGAGGCTAAAAAAGTAAAAGAATGATCTGTTCAAGTCATTTTTCTTTCTTGGTATTTTAAATAAGTATTAAATAATCACGTGCCTGGATTAAGGGTTATGTTAATAAGTCACATGTGTCCTGAGCTAGGGACCATTTCTGGTCATATGATGCCTTTATTTTATAAAGCTCTTTGGATAAGGATGCAGTTGACTAAACATGACTCATGAAGCCTTGAAAATCAATAATATATGTATAATAGATGATTTATAAAATAGCTGGTTGCATATCATTAGTACTAGATAGAAAAGTGCATTGTCAAATACTGATGACACAACCTGTTATGATACAAAGAGCCTGGTATCATGCAGCTATTTGAGCATTCTTAGAATGTTTATTACTGTTTCCAGTTTAGTCATATGGCCATATGTGTTCCAAGAGATTATACTGTCAGCTTATAAGGCATGCACTCAAACTCCCTGGCAATAAAATAACATTAACAAAACAAAACTTTGGCTATCAGGCCACACCTGCTTGAAAAAAAGTTGAAACTTACTCAGAATGAAGACAGTGAGACATCCCTGTAGGATAACTATTCTACTGCTTATGGTATCTGATGCTAATTGAGTGCCACTACTAGCCAAATGGAGCACATGAAGAATTTTTAAATGATGTAGTTGCATTATTTGGTTTTCTTTTCTTTTTTCTTTTTTGTTTGTTCTTTGTTTTGTATTTTTTAAGTATTTGACATATTTATAACATTTAGATGCTTGTAACTGAAATTAAGGGTTAAATTATGATGCTAGCATTGGGTCTTATTTTCTTCTATTTTACAACTCCCCACACTCACATGGGTTTGTTGTTCTAGAGTTACTCAGGTGCATGGGTGGGGAGACAAAGTTTTATGTTTATTTTTCATTAGTCATTGGCACTGGTCCATTTTCTGAGCCTTTCTTGGTATGGACATATTATTAAGATGGAAGGCCAACAAATTACAAACCATGCTTACCAAAGGATGACTCTATATGACTGGTGATCATGAGGTCCCTGAAAGGTTGGTAGCGTAATAAGATTGCAAATGACAGACACAGACTAAACATCCAGCCAGACCATCTTAAGTACCTAGCTAGAGATCTAGTGCTCAGTCTGGAAGGAGGCTACATCTCTTTGGGATTTACCTTGATGATGAAGATGATGTGGGGGAGGGGTTACTGAAGTTATTTCTAAAGAGAAACGTGTGTGGTGGAGCAACAATATGAAGAATTGTGTAGACTTAGCAAACTAAATTAAAAATGGTAGGTCAGATTTTGAGGCTACCTTCCCTTAACACAAGGTGAAACCTCTACAGTCTTCTTGCTGGCTTGAAATCCTCATCCTGTGTCACTATCGCTTTATAATTGACAGTCATTGTCATTTTAAATTATCTGACTGGGAATGTGTGCATGACAAAGAACAAGGAATACAGACTATTCTGCCGGCAGTAGAGAGGTCAGGTGAACATCGCAGGTGAAGAGGAAATTTTTAGAAGTCAAAGGCTGGTATTAAAAATCCCAATCCCACTGCAAAGTCCACAGCTGCCAAATTTTGTGCAGCTCTATGAGAAATATTTTATGCAAATTATTATTATTATTATTATTATTGTTATTGTTATTATTTTATTGTATTTATAACTTGTAATGCAGTTAGTTCTTAGAGACTGCAAGTCAGGGATCAGGCCCCATTGTGCTAGGCGCTGTACACGCACAAAGCGCTTACAATTTACATTTTGCGTTAATCTGCCTAATTACATATAATTTATGTAGAGTCATAAACTTCACTTTTAAAAAAATTGTATTGATTTAGTGCTCGCGAAAGGCATGCGACTGACAGCCCTGGTGAATGAAGGCTTCTGTTTAGCTATGGGGCAGCAGTGGGACAAATTTTCCAAGCCCACGTCTCTGCTGGCATATGTTATCCATGATTGCGTGGGCAGGGGTGAACTTGATCAAAGAAACAAAGGTCATTCTCTCTTCATGGTCTGTACCGCTCTTGGCTTCTCTGACAAATCTGCCAGTTAGTTCAAAGCCTGGTGGTGAGTTAGTGATGTAGGACATGGAAATGACACTCACCAAAGTGAAAGACTCTCTCGTTCATTATCAAGTCAAGGTCTCACTTAAGACAGGGTTTTATAGGTAGCCATACAAAGAATGGTATGAGTACAAAGTCAAGCACTCAGCAGTTAGGAAATGCCAGAATTAAGATTATCCAATAACCTTATGTGTATATGCATTATGATACAATATTGAATTACAAGCTCACATGCTACTTTTTCCACATGAGCTGTCACCATGATTTGAATCCAGGCCCTTCAGAGGTCACAGCACAAACCTCTTCCACTTGAGCCGAATGACTATTGGCAGCAGAGGTAGTCTATCGTCTCTGTGGACCAGCCTCTAGAGGGAGACATGACACACACTTTGTCACAAGTAGTTGTGAAAGAGCAGTGCAATGTTGGGAGCCAAGATTCCTGGGCTCTATTCCTAGTTCTAGAAGCAGACTGTGGTCTAGTGGCAGATGCAAGCATCTAGATTTGGTACATTCATTCTGAAAGGTATTGTGGATGAGACTTGGGTCTGTTGCAGTAGAGGGTCCAGTCCCAGCTCTTACAGAAGTGATCTTCAGAAGATCTTCTCCTTTACCTTAACCAAGGTGAATGCTAAATGCAGACTCCTAAAGGAAGGGTATGAGGCCATGATCAGCACTAATGAGTGTGAACTTCACTGAAATATTAACACCAGTCAGTAGAAGAGGTAAGACCAGAGCTCCTGACTCCCAGGCTAGGGCATGACCTCACTAGGGCAACTGGTATTTCACAAAGGTTGGTTGGGCTCTTTCTCTTTCTCTCATGAGTCTCATTATACCAGAGATGCAGTTAGCTGTGATGTGGTTGCCAAAGTGAATCTAAAACGCAACACTGCAGATATCCTTATAATAATTTTCTGCCCATATAGAGTAAAAATCTGCAGCCTAATTTACCAGAATCAACAAGGAAAACTTTAAATGGCCATTCCATCTACTGCTGTGACTCTGGCAAGAAATGTAAATTAAGTGGGGTGGGGTGGGGTGAGCTGGGGTGGGCTGGGCTAGTACTCCAACCTGCTGAGGAACAACATGGTGCATCAGGAACTGGAGCTAGTTGGTGCCGTTTTGCCCTTTGAAACAGCACTGGCACAATACTGGCTTTATGGCACAAATGCCCGGTCCAATAGCCAAACACACGTTTTTAAAGAGAACTGTAAACCCTGCACTTCTCTTCCAAATTAACAGGAGAGAAGCTACCAGAGGATCCCTGTTACCACCATTATTCTCCCTGCCCTACCACTTTTCACTGCAGTCTCTGTCATCTCCTCTTATCGGTTTTGTCTTAACCTAGGAGAATAAGGGGAATGACTTCATCTTTGTCTTTAAAGTGCCAGACACCTTTGTGGTGCTATGTAAATAAATAATAATAATTAATAATAATTAAGAAACGCTGTCCTGAAATGATGGAAGGGCTGTATGCTCTTATAGGTACCTTTCTTCATTTGAGGTGTAAATAAGAGGCCATTGTGGTTACTAAAGGTCCCATGTCATTTTTTGTAAACTCAGACTCTAGTAATTATATTCTACCTATTTAAATCCCACTCATCTGCAGTGTAGTGTTTTATGCCCTGTTAAACGGTTGCTGCATTTCACCCAATGATGGGTCAAGGGGCTCCTGATTACACTGTGAAAACTGGCCATTTTGATAAAAAAGGCTGCTCTAGCCAAAATCTGAAATAACCTCCTGTGTGGCTTTGGAGCATTGGCTTAGTAGCATGGGCTCAAGCTTTCCCTAGTCACCCCCACCTCAACAAAGTTTTGTTTTAAAGTTTCCTTCGGTTCTTGCCATGGGGCAGTGTTAAGATGATCAGATAACAAGTGTGGAAAGCTGGGATGGAAGTGGAGAGTAATAGGCGCCTATATAAGACAAAGCCCTGAATATTGGGACTGTCCTTATAATATTGGGATAATTAGAATCAGAGGGATAGCCATGTTAGTCTGGATCTGTAAAAGCAGCAAAGAGTCCTGTGGCACCTTATAGACTAACAGACATATTGGAGCATGAGCTTTCGTGGGTGATGCATCCGACAAAGTGGGTATTCACCCACAAAAGCTTATGCTCCAATACGTCTGTTAGTCTATAATGTGACACGGGATATCTAGAGTTCATCATGAAATGCAGATTTCCTACCTAGTAGCCATTCTAATTACATTTATAACTATGTTGGTCACTGTTTCCCATTCAGGCTCTACATGGCCAAATTGTAGGAGTCAGTTATCATGGCAATGAGTAATATAAAAATGCCTGTAAATAAAGAATAACAAAATGCCTGATCAGAAGCCCTGTTGAACTCAATGGAAAGACTCCCACTGACTTCAGCGCACTTTGGATAAGGCCCCAAAATGTGCGAAGCGAGGTGTATGCAGTGATTGTAGTGCTTACCTTGTGTGCTGACAAGTATTAATTAGCTAATGGTTCAATGGTCTTTGGTAGCTTGGATTCAGTGTCATTCCTTACGGTTGCAGGCACGTACATGTATGCCTAATTTTAGGTAATCCCAGGGATGTTAATGGCTTAAGTGCTTTGCAGGACCATGGCCTAGGTTTGTAAAATACCTAATCATCTACCTTGGGGGCAATGTTTCTCTCTGATATTGTGTTTGTTATCAGAATCCTAACAAACTAGTCTCAACCTGGTCCATTATGCCAGACAGTTAATACTGTGCTTGCCATTTAAATTATACTCAGTCAATATACTAAATGGCTCACATGGTAATATACGGCTATTTGTTATTCTTTAGAGAAGCAAGTTTCTCCATTGTAAGGATGGTCCATACTTTACTGAACCAAATGTTCATAAAAGGAGCATGGAGCTTAAGACATTGGTCAGGAATAGAAAGTCTCACAGCTAACAAAAGAAAATGGAGGAGGGAATCAGTTTCTGTGTAAGAACATTCTTTATCAGCACCCAGGATGGTTATGAATATAGTCAGTTGTGTCAGATTCCTGCTGTAGCTTCCAAACAATGCTGTGTTGTCTGAAGGCAGTGCTAATGCAGTTGTGTCTCTGTGTTATATTGACTGCTAGGCTGAGCAAATCCCGGAATGATTAGGAATTCACTTGTGTGCCATTGTCTTCTGCAGCTAGCTGGTGAAGCAGGCTATTGTGGATAGAAAAAAGAAACAAAAAGCATTTTGATCAGCACATTGCTCATGAGATGGTATTGAATTTATTGTGATTTAAAACAAAAACAAAACCCAGAAAGAAACAGATCAGTATCTGATTAGCGATCGGCACATGCACAAATGGTGATGGTGAATAGTTGTAGGAATCATTTTTCAGATCCTTGAAAAAAAGTGATTTATATTTAGAATTTGCTTTCCAGAGCTTCAGAGTTTGATTTAAAGTAAACAAAAAAGCTTTGTATTTTGTTTCTAGCTACGCTTTACTTAGAGATGTTAGAGTTTGCCTTCAGCGTAAGCAAGACAAGCTATTGCTTGGGACCCAGAATTCTTGGGGAAACCATTATCTCTTCCAAGAAGTAAGACTGGGGGTAGGGGGAGACCTCCAATGGTTGAAGTAGGGAAGGTGATTTCTGTTCCAGGCGCCGTGGTGTGGGCGGGCGCATTGGTCAAGAGGCAAAGAGCAGGATAGGCCGGGTGTGCAAACCCATGAAAGGGAGCTTGGGGCAATGCTGGGTGGGGAGCCCAGGGAGGCAACAGAGGCCAAGGGGATGGTGACATGGATGGGGAGGCAGCAGGGATCAGGGGCAATGGGGAGGAGAACAGGGAGGCAATGGGCCTGGGGACGATGGGGGGGTGGAGATCCAGAGGAAGCATCTGGGGCCAGAAGTGATGGGTGGGGAGCCCAGAGAGGCACTGAGGTCAAGGGCACCAAAATACAGGTTCACCCAGGGTGCCATTTTCCCTAAGGCCAGCCCTGCACTGAATCTTTTTAGGTCTCAGTTTCTTCATCCATACAATGGACATTTTAACATTAAGAATTTTTGAGCACCCACTTTTCACCTCAACTATACTGTCCATGAAGTTTCACACAGTGGAACTGCTCCAGATAGTAGATAGCTTAATCTTTCACTGAGCTCTTCCATACATTCTGATGTTGCAGATTGTCTCGTGTCCAATTACAGACTAAATCATGGAACCATAAACCCTAATACTGCTGTTACTTTGACTCCTCCATGACAAAGTTTGGTACCTCAGGTTAGAAGCAAATAGCTAATTGCACCAAGAAGTCAAATGATTTTCTGTTAATCTTAGCCTATAAAAATCCTTCATTACTGCAAGGATGCAACAGTATTGCATATTGATGAGTTGGCTCATTACTATTTTTTACTTGTACATTTGAAAAGTGCTATACATCTAATTATTACAGGCTAGAAATGGTCTTGATACATGCAATCCAGCCTCTTGCAATTAAATTTAGTAAATTCGATATCCTCTATCATCCTTAGAAGGTCAATGAGGGTTTGATCTCATCCCTTTGAATCAAGGACAACATTTCCATTTACATTGATGAGGCGGGGACTGAACCTTCATGCTCCAGTAGAACTGGCTGAAAAATCAAAAGAGTCCCTCACGAAAAAAATGGAAGTTTTTAAAGAATTGTCCCTACCCCCCATGGACCAATATTTCATTTTTCAATTTGTCTGCAGAATTTCTTATAAAAACTGTTTTGTTTTTTATTTTTTTGTTATTTTGAAACATAGCACTGTGTAAAATACCTGACCAGCCAAAACTGGCCAAAGAATACCTTCCACTCCCCACAAAATGCACTCAGCCCTTTCTTTCCCAATTCACTTCAATTCAATGAAACTTTATTTGTGTGACCAGCTATACAAGTGTTGCCAAAGATACAGTAGGGAGGATAACAATATCCTTCAATATTGTGAAGGATAATTCAATAAGCATGAATTGACCCTCATGCTTCCTGGCCACCCCTTAACTGTGGGGAATTCAGAAGAAACTTTCCCTACAGGTAGGTTGTTCTACTGTGGTGTTTCTCACACTGTCTTCTAAATCATCTAACATTGGTTTCAATGGGACTAAGATTTCACCCACTGTCGGAGACAGAGTCCTGGCTCAGTGGCCCACTGATCTAACTCAGGATAGTAAATCCTGTGCTCCTAGCAACATGAATCATGCAGATTACAGCATCACTAAGAACAACATTTATTATGTTTATTCATCATATTGGTCAATTGGTTAATTGCTTAGTCATGTTTTTAAAACGTGCACAATTATTAAACTTAGATAGTTTTGAGGATTAAAGTTGCAAACTCAGTTTTATTGTAGTTTCACAGCCCATTAACTGTGCACTTCGGTATGGATAATGGTTTAATCAAATACACATAGTAAGTGCACTATGAACGATAGGGGATCTGCTGGGGTCCCTTATTTTTTACGACTCTGATTGCTGTTTCAGGGGATGGATAGGCGGCAGTAATCTTGGAGGCTGTATGGCCATCTGACAGGTTAACAGTGCTAGTTCACAGCCAAGTCAGAGGTTGCTCATATGTGACCCCTTTCCAGTTCTTTCCTGGATGATTCGTATCAGCCAATGAAGAACCCATGAAGAAGCCACCACACTATACTGCTCAAGGAGTCTTTTCTGAACTCATTCCCATAAGTAGAGGTTGGGTTGAGTCTGAGAGCTTTCAGGCCCATGCACTTCACCACCAGAAGTAAGTGCCCTTTCCAAAGACAAAGCAGGCTCAATGGCTGCTGGAGCTGATAGGATCTGAAGGTTCAGAATCCACATAAATGAATCTGGGCTAGATTTAAGTGACTTTCCCACTGGCACTAATCTACCTCTAATTTTAGGCAGAAAATATGTGAGCATAAACAATGAAGCATTTAATTTTTGGTTAATAGACCTTTGGCCCCTAAAAGGTGGAATATGCTAAAAAATTTGCTTATACATAGAGGTCTATAGAAAAACAGACCCAAGCACCTGCCCCTATAGTGCCAAAGTGTGTTCCTCTTCTTTCTTGCCCCTAAAATAGGCTCAAATTAATGCTGCAAAGGAACATCCATTTGCCCCTACATTCTATTTCCCCACGCCTGCAGCAATTCTCCCCTATTTTTCTTAGACTGACTATTCCTGTCAGGACCATGAGAAAGCTGAATGAGGGGAAGTGGGTGTATCAAGGAGTGTGCTTGCTAAGATGCATGTACCAATGTTCCCTGGCCTCAGTATGGCTATACTGCACCTGGGAGCAAGCAGCCCAGGCCAGGTAGACAGACTCACTCCAGCACTCTAAAAATATGAGTGTGAAAATTGCCGCTCAGCCTGGAGCTTGGGCTGTCAAGCCCACCAACCCCCTAGGTTTCAGAGTCCAAGCTCCAGCCCAAGTGCAATGTCCATACTGCTATTTTTCATGTCCTAGCTCAAGCCCCACTAGCATGAGTCCATTCAGCCCAGCTGGGGGGCTCAATTCCAGCTGCAGAGTCAACATAGCCCCAGGCTGTCCCCAGGATGCCCCTCAGTACCCTCTGAGGAGCTGCAGACCTGCCCCTCCATGCATTTGTAGAGGAATCAGACTCAGAACCATTCCAGCCTGCATTTCCCTCCTGGCTATAGCATTGGGAGCCCTTAAACTCATAAGAGAGATTATGAATAACCGTCAGGATGTGGAAATGCCAAATTACTTCAAAAGACTCTTTTAATTAACTACACCCACCAAAGCAAAACTCTTATATGTGAGAAAGTTAAGTGTGCTTGGCACTCATGCAGTGGGCTGGAGGTAAACGGGTAAAGGACAAGCCTAATTATGTCTTTATTATTAAAAAACAACATCTGATTATAGCACTGTCTGTATTTAATTACTAGTGCAGATTCCAGTATTTGCAAGTGTCATGGTTTTTGCTAAATAAGTGGAGGCTTGCCATTTACTTCAAAGGCTTTTGGATCAGGCTTAAAGTACTTAAATTTTGCTAAAGACAATGTTGTACTCTCAACTTGCATTCAAATGAAACAGTAAGTGTATGAATCCCAGCTTCTGAACCTTGGCAGAAAATAAGATAGTCTAATACTATATCACACAGTAGTGTTTTGGCACCCTGAAATCTTTCAAAGAGCTTTCAGTGTGGCCATGTGAACTCTTGCTTCCCAATTGCTCATGCAGAGACGTATTTGCATGAATATTTATGGGTATTTTCACTTTTTGCAAACAAAGCTTCACCTATATAAATATTTACTCCAAAATGAGCACCTTGTAAATATCATTGTAGTGATTTCATGGTTTTCAGTCAAATGACTCTTCACAATTATTTTTATGGTGTATTTGTCCCATTTCAAAGAAATATATATATATATATATATATATTGTTTTAAAGATGAAGATGTAACTATCATGTACAAAGATGAAATTCACCCAAAGCAGATTTTCAGTTAGAGCTTGGCTTTTGTGTTGAAATTTCTCATAACTGGAAGGCAAAGCCTACTGATGTACTGCAAAATACACTTTGAATTTAGGATTCTGCCTTCAACTGAAAATGAAAGTTCCAAGCAAAGATGCAAACCAATACTGTCCCACCATAACAGAGACAGACACTTCTTTTTGTACACCCAGTGTGTATGAACATTAGTAAAATAGCACTTATTATTGTATTACATGTAGGACTCCCAGCCATGGACCAAGCCCCCATTGCTCTAGGTGCTGTACACACATGAAGGACCTTGCTCCAAAGAACTTACCATTTAAGCATAAAACAAAAGAAAACAGATGGATGCAGACTGGGGTGACCAGATGTCTCAATTTTATAGGGAAAGTCCCGATATTTGGGGCTTTTTCTTATATAAGCTCTATTACCCCCGTCCCGATTTTTCACACTTGCTATCTGGTTACCCTAATGCAGACAGACTGATGGGAGTAGAAGGAAACGATATTGGTCAGCATGGTTGGAAATGTCCTTAGCACACCAGTGGCCTGTTGACAGGATTTTGTCATATGGCAACAGGGTTTTAAGGAGGAACTTGTAGGTTGATAATGTGTTAGCTTGTGCAGGAGCTCCTCCCAAGCATAAGGGGCAGCATGGGAAAAATCATGAAGCTGCTTGTTTGAAAATGTAACAAGTGGGCAGTGGAAGCTGACATCATGGGCCCTTTGGAGGCAGGAGTTGACATCTCAGCAGAGAATGAGAAATGCTAATCAGGGTGAAGATAAGCCACAATGTGCCTCTGATGCTTAATTAGTGCACTGTACAACCAAAAAAAATCGGACTGCATGAACAAGGGCACAACCTGTTTAGCAGGGTTTCAGTCAAAACCAAAAGCTGACGGAGAGTAAGACCATGTAATAAAGGTGTCTGGAAAATATTTCAAATATTTCTATTAAGATTTTTGTAAACGATCCAAAAATCAAATCAATCTAGATTTACAGAAATATTGTGATTACTCCCTGGAGCCCAGTTGACTCCTGGACTCTCAATCTATTGTTTTCTTAATCTTCAAGGAGGGTAAAGATCTTGAGGAATGTCTTACTTTCATGTACCTGAACCTTCCCAGTGTGAATACAAACATTTTGGTCAAAATGGCTGTTCGCAGAGCTAAGTGTACTTTGTAGCCTAGTGCAAAAGGACCAGGGGGCTTGCAAGTGACACTGGAGAATATAGATAGATTAATAGAACTAGAGATTATAAAGTTACGCTGTGGAAGTGAGGTAAGCCAGATGGCAGGCTTTACATTTGTTTTTAATAGCATTCAGTCACACATCAAATCTTCAGACTGGGGATTTTGTGAAAAAAGAAATAGAGAAAGTTAACTGTTTCATTTAGGAAGGGCTGCTGCTTTTTCCATTAAAAAAGCCAATGCAAAGAAACAAAATCTTTTAAAAAAAAAAAGTTGTGTGCCCAGATCTTTCGTGCAGTGTTGGATACATTTTCTCTGGAATCAAGCCCTTACATTTCTTCTAATGGCAACTCATATGACATCAGTTTTCATTTTATGTTTATTGCTGTGCCCTGTACCATTTCACGTGTTCATAAAGATAGGCAGGCTTGTTACAAAACACAATAGACAGTTGTAGAACTGATAAATGAAATTGTTTTTAATTTGTTCACTTTATTAATGTAAGTTCTGTTCACCATTCACTACACTTGCCTGCATTGTAACTTCTGTTCAGTTTAATTTTGTATTTCATATGACTTGGCATTGTGCCTCTCTCATACAACTTTGTATTAGAAAATTGGTAGAAAACTTTGTATCAAATGTTATAGCCCCTAAGGATAGTATAGTAAAAGTAAAAGAAACATGTGCCTTTTTGCTAGAAGTAGAATAAGATCTCCCCCCACACACACTCTGTAATCAATTGCCCCATTGACTGAATGAGGTGTGAATGAGTGAGGCTTGGAAGACACCCATCTCCAGACAGCTACCACAGTTAAAGAGGGAATGGGAGCCAGAGCAAAAGACAATACAACTTGTCAAGTGGGCCCAATAAAGGAGAGTAGACATATTGACGACCTCAGGAATTAAAAGCAAGCACCTTCTTTAGAAAACGCCCTCTTTGAGCAGCATTGGGACAACACCCAGGAAAAAAAAGCAGCACAAAGACCAATGGACACAGACCCAGATTTTGAATCTGGTCTGGATTTGCATAAGAGGGAAGCTGCTATAAATACGAGGTGTCTTGCAAGAGCGAAAGACCCCAGAGATCTCATGGCTTGTCACATCCTCGGGGAGAATCGATCCGATCGGCAGAGCCCGGCTCACCCCTCCCCCATCTACACCTGGCCAGTCAGTTAAGGGGAGCAACTAGTTGGTACAGCAGCAAGACGAAGTGTGTGTGCGTCACTTCTGTGTGTGTAGTGTAAAGCTAGCAACTTGTTTCCAATATTAGAGTCATAGGGTGCATATAATAGAGTATTAATTAATACCTGTATTACTAATAAATGTGGCGTTTTGCCTTAATCCCCCTGAAAAGATCCCGTATAGTACTTTGAGTACAACACAGTTTGTCTTCATTTATAAATCTGACAAAATACAGGAAGAGGTTTTTGTCTTTGTTGAATAATCCCAAAAATGGTCAATATTTTACTATGACACACAAAAAACTACATTAAAAGAACGTTCTTAAGGTTGCAAGTCTCTGTGGGAGTTTGTGCCTCAGTTTTGGACCAATCCCTGAGAAAGCTCTGTTTCCTAAACAGATGAATATAACATGCTGGGTCAGGCCAAAGGTCCATCTAGTCCAGTATCCTGTCTTCTGACAGTGGTCAATGCCAGGTGCTTCAAAGGGAATGAACAGAACAGGTAATCATCAAATGATCCATCCCCTGTTGTCCATTCCCAGGTTCTGGCAAACAGAGGCTAACTCTAACCACAGTCTTCATCCCAGGGCTTTAAATGATCTTGTAGATATGCTAGGCCCAGGCTACTGAGTAAGAAGCTCCCTGTGAGTGTTACATGGAAGGATGAGTGAGGGGAGCTATTGAGACTTGGATTGGGGGGGGAGGGAAGCCGCCCCCAAGCTAGGAAGGGGCATGCCAGTAATTCCTACTGCTCTTCTTTCAGCAGTTCCTTGGTGGCTGGTACGCAGGGTTTCCTGTGCCCATTTGGTGGTTGGCATCCTGTGCACTGATACCACTTGACCCCTGCTGAGGTGCCCATACCTTGTCCCCCACCTACCCTACTCCTGGATCACTCTCTCTGCTGGGACCTGTGGTGGCTGGAAGATGGGACCAGGCTGGCCCAGGGCATCCTACCTGCTCCCTGGTAGCCAGCCCAATGTGGTGTGACAAAGCTGCTGCTCCAGCCCTCTCACCTCATCTCCACTATATATTTGGGGTGGGGGAACAGATACTGATCCATCCCCACACACAATATTTCTATTATGGGGTGACTAACCCCCCTTTCTCCTAGCTCTGGCGCCCAGCCCCCTTGGTAGCCCATGTTACTATGGAGATGTGCTTCAGCTTTCTGTACCTCATGGAGTTCCCTCAGAGCTGATAGAATCAAGCCCAGGAATATTGCATTTCTGTAGTCCAGATGGGAAGTGTCAAAGATGTACAGCTGAGGCCAGGTCATTGTACTCCAGGATGGGACAGAGTCTCCTAGTCAAGTAAAAATGACTGAAAATATTATTCATGGAAGCTGCTGTGTGAGAGCTCATCAGCAAGGAATCCTGGAACGTTCCCAAACTATGGACTGATCACAGTGTGCTGAAGACATACACCTGATTGTGGGTGTGTGGCTTAAACAAAGGGAGACTGCATCCTGGCTGTGAACTCTTCAAAATGCATTCTTTTGCCCACTAACATCATCTCTTTCTTGCATGGGTTCAGCTTCAACAGCTGTTCTTGCATTCATGAGCTGATCTCATCCATGCACTGGGCCATCTTGATGGTAGCGGAATAATTGTAGAGATGAAGGACAGATAGAACTCTGTGTTGTCTGCATATTTCTGGCACTTGAGTCCCTGTCATCTTAGTGGCTGTATGTAGATGTGGAACTGGGCTGGAGAGAGGGTTGGTCCTTGACGGATGCCACAAGGGAGAGCTCTAGTGACGGAGGTTCAATTTTCCATATTACTCTTTAGATGCATCTATCCAGGAAGGACTTAAGTCTTTTAAATATTACTTAGGTCTTATATAGTGGTTTTCATCCCCAGATCACAAAGCCGACCTTTACATATGAGGAAACTGAGGCACAAGGAGATCAAAGGACTTGCCTTAAGGTCACACAGCAAACCAGGTCTTCTGAGTCCCAGTCCAGTGCTCTGTCCACTAGGTCACTTCCTCCCACATTCCCCCAGACACACAGGACACCAATTTCTCATGGTTGACAGTATCAGTGCTGGAAACAAGTCCAGGAGGATGAGAATGGCTGTGTGCTCACCATCCATGGATAGCAGCAGATCATCCATCAGTGCCACTAAAGCTGTTTCCATCCCATATCCTGAATCCAGATTATGCCAGGCCCAGGATATTAATTTAAATTAGATGAACCTGTAGATAGTCTTTGGCTAGCGTCTCTATGAGCTCACTCAGGAATGAAAAATTAAATTTTCATTAACCTTCCCCATAACAGAACGATGGGAGAAATCTCTGCAGAGAGAATCATTGTTGCAATGTGCTACCATAGCCCCTCCTTGGACAAGGCCCTCCATTATTAAGGGTTTGTTTTAGTGTACTTCATGCTTCACACCACTGACTGTATGAAAGGTGACATCACCAGACCTGACGAGATCGTCTCTGCATGCTTATGGGTTTGGCTGGAATTCCTCTTGGTTTATTAACTGCCATCCCCTCCTTTCCATTATCTAATTGTCAGGCTGCCGGGCTTCATTCACAAGTCTTTGCGAAGAGAATATGAGAATGCCCCTCTTGTCTAAATCAACATGCCAAGGTCAAAAGAGAAATGGCAGCTTGGTCGTTTCAGTTGAAATATTTCTTTTTTTATTATTTGCGTAATTTAGTTGTTTTAAAATAAGCTTGTGATTTTATTTAACCCTATTAGGATTTTATTTTCAAATCAGAAAGGCTAGTTTTCTATATTTCTGCAGTTATTTTCCAGCACAGCATTCTGCTTTTATTCCACTTAGTGGACATCACATCTCCATCTATGTGACAGATACGACTGTGCTGGGAAATTATTTTTGAAAACATGTTTCAGAGAGGTTTCACTAGCATAGTTTTCAATGTGGATGAGCCACAGTTTGGGTAAAAATGATCTGATTTCATTTCATAATTCCTTAACATGCCTTTTTTTGTAATGTAGATGAGTCACTCTTAATCCTGTCTAATGTCACTGTCCTCCGTTTACCACTCCATGAAAATCCACCTTAAAATCAATCAGTGGAATCATTGATGAATGAGAAGGAAGTCTCTCTAAATATAACTTATTGTGTTCCTATGATGTAACATACACAAGCATCAGAGTTACCATGTTCTATGGTATAAAGATATATTTTTATAGATCCTCATAGCTCACTAAAGTTTCCACTCATGTCAAAGAAGACTCAGAGATCTCTGATCTCTTCACAGTATCTAATAATTCGGTCTTATTAGCCGTGTCTCTGATTCACACTGAAACACATGAAAGCAAGCTATTGGACATGGCCAATAGTTAAACTTCTATCAATGGAGTTTGCTCAGGCATAAGACAGGTGGTAACATTCCTGCAGGTTGCATCTATGGCCAGCATTTGTTTCAAGGAGAAAGTTATCTTTTTAATTACTACCTAATGCAAATGCTGGTGCTGATATTCATTATTTATAGTACCTATAATACCTAAAGGCCTCAACCAATCAGAGACCTATGCCATGTCTACAGCCACAGGCCTATGGTAGATAATAGTTCCCATCCCAAAGATCTTACACTCTGGTTATTCTATATGCTATCCCCCATAATGTGTTAGACAATTCCTTATATAAATCTGCATTTGTTACTAACACTGAAGTGGAACCTGAGCTACCACTGGTGCTATATTGGGGGTGCTGAAAGCCATTGAACAAAACTGTGAATCCTGTAAATGATGAAAACGACTTCAAACCAGGGGGTGCTGCCACCCCCCCAGCACTCCTACTTCCAGCACCTCTGCCCCTGAATGTAACATCTTGTAACATCCCTTCTTGTTTTCCTTACCGGGCCTTTGGAAAAACTGAAAGTGACACTTCCTCCCCCACCCCCCAAATAATCCATCTAAGGTTTTACATATGACCAAAGGCATTCTGAGATAGGCCATTAGTTCAGTCTAATTCTAGGCAACAGCAAATTGAATATATTAAATAATTCTTCAACAGTGAGTCTTAATGCATTAATAAAAGGCCTCCAGTAACCTTGGACACACCTCAAAGGTGCTAGACTTGTAACTCCAAGTGTGTTTTATATATACCATTTTAACACATATTGGTCCTAAGTTTCAATTCAAGTTTCTCTTGGAATTAGCAGTGTTTTAGATGCCTAGGGACAGACAACAAATAGATTATCAAAATCAGAATTTGGAGACATGAAAGATTGGTATAAATTTAATACATGCTATTTTCTGTCTTGAGGGATTATAGCCTTACTCTTGGCAAGCAAGCAGATTCAGCCAGCCGGGTCTTTTACATCTCAAAGTTTGAAGATTCCATGCTATTTTATATTACAGAAATATAAGGCTTTTAAGAGTCAGATTCTGCCCCCCTTACACAGGCTGAGTAGGACCTTACTTCAGAAGCAGCTCCAATGAAAGTAATAGAACTAGTCCTGCTATAAAGGTACTACTGAATGTGAGTAAGGAGTGGAGGAATCTGGCCCTGGGTAAATAAAGAATCCTGCAGCAACAATAATGAGACAAGTATTCCCTCTGAGCCTCTTTGAACCTTTCCCCCATTATTTTTAAGCTTCATTTTCTGACTGAGATCTGTTTAGCTCTGTGATGTGAACTAAATCTGTGGATGAATTAAGAAAGCCAAGAAGAGGCAAAAATGAGGATTATGAGAGAAGGGAAGCACAGATATTGTGTCAGTTTGTTTTTCTGCAAGTTATGGAAATGCTTATACAATGGACCATCGACTGTAATTTCTTTTGTTTTGGAGGACAAGTTGTATAATTCTTTTAAATAGTTCAAAATGTTTAATAGATAATAAAAGATCACACACCATTAACCTACATTAGGCAGCATGGTATCTTGAGATGACACCCGATTTATGGTAGTTTTAACTACTAGGGTCTCTTTATAATATAAAGGTAAAGGAAACCTATGACTCTGCATGAAGTTAGTTGAAGATCATCTGCCAAATACACATTGATGGAAAATAGTTGGCACCACTGCAACAGGGCTTTCCTGATCATCTATTTCACATCATGCGCTATAGTGTCCAGCCAAAAGGAGGAGCCTGCATTACCACACTAACTCTACCCTATCCATATGAGTCACTACCTTAACCGCCTAGTTAATAGAGTGACTTCACCAGTTCTGAGCACAACTAATGCTGGCTCATTTCTTTTGTTCTCTTATTTCCAACTATCTTCTATAAAGTGAACTTAGCAAGCTGCCCGCGTACTCCTTGCGTTTATCCATTCAAGCATCTGAGATCATGCCAGAGCATGTCTTAACATTGCAAAACAGGCTTCCACAATAAGCAGCTTCTGTTACATGAAAGAAATCCTTGCAAAAGAACTAGAGTAACCTTTCTTCCAGTACTTCATGGTAATGGGCTTTTTTTCCTTCCCCTGTAATACTTGGTGAGTATGTGTTAATAGACAAAGAGGTTATTATTGCTTAACATTGTTACAACATTAAAATCTTAAAACATTCAATACACACTACAACATAATAAGCAAAGGAAGTGCCAGTTGCAGGTAAATATCTGAAGAATTCCTTTTGTACAATCAGCTTGAGAATCTGTGGAGCATTTTGCTATATCACATCTGTTCCAGTTGAGGTACCACAGTGATCAGTTTTGGATCATCATAGTTAGCTATTGGAGAGACAAGGTGGGTGAGGTAATATCTTTTACTGAATCAACCTTTGTTGGTGAAAGAGACATACTTGTAAGCTTCTGAAGAAGAGCTCTGTGTAACCTTGCCTCTCTCACCAACAGAAGCCCGTCCAATAAAAGATTATCTCATCCACCTTGTATCTCTAATATCCTAGGACCAACACAGCTACAACACTGCGAGCTGTAATCAGCTATAACTTTCTGGGTGAGCCTTCCATACTTGAGATCACCTCATGGAGGAGACATTTAAAAGCTGAACCTTGTAGATTGAATGACAGTGTTCAGTGAGATGAGTGACTGAGGCTGACAGTTTACTGCTTTAAAGGAAAACACCAGTGATTTTTTCTCCCAAAGTTTCAGAATCATGCAGCTTTGTATAACAATCGGACAGGCATTGAACAATAACATTTTTTTTAAGTAAAGCACAATCTCTCTTTGCAAAAAGCCTGTGAAATCATAAAAAGGCTGATTAACTGAAATGGAAAGAAAATCTTGACCATTGATTTCCATGGGAAAGGCCCCTGCACCAGATCCTCAGCTGATTTAAATCAACTTCCCTTCATGCTGATTTGCATTAGCTGAGGATCTGCCCTTCTGTCTTTTCTACCAGGTCTAGAGGCAGAGCAGAGCAAAGAGGTGTGATCATCCTGCTAGCCAACAACTCTGTCTTCTGCTATGTCTACACTATGAGCTAGCGGTGTGATTCCCCTGCTCACATACACATACTTGCATTACCAGTCATTGAGCTGGCATGGGTATAGATAGCAGCAGTGTAGCTGCGGTAGCAGTGCTGTGCAGAGTACATAGCCACAACGTCAAAGGCTCCTTGAAACTAACTAAGCATTTTCTCAAACAGGAGGGAATACTAAGTAATACTGATCAAAAATAGGATAGCACATTCAGAATAAATACCATGGCACATCAGTGTTTGCAGATAAGGGAGGAATTAAATCAAAGCAGCACTGTCAGGGGGACTTGTGACTTCACTTTATCTGCTGTATCTTCAGGTGTAAATATTAATCTACCATGTTTTGTGCAGTATTCCCCATTCTAAGTAAAGGGATTACTGCATACATAGCAAAGCTAATGCTGTGGTACAGGAAATGTCAAAATTGTAATAATGCCCACAGTGTGCACCAGATGAAGTAGAGCTGTCAAACTGCCAATGGTATCACACGCCACTATCCCAGGAGTGTCCTACTGAATAATTTCTGCAATTCAATTCTTAAATGAATGCAATATTGTAGTTGGAGAAATATGCACAGTGAGAAATGATTGGCAGAATTTCTTTCCAGTGCTATAAGCTCACACTGAATAGGTGTAAAGAAATGCATTGTTGGAAGGCACTTCATTACCTTTGCAATGGGCCTGTATAAGAGACTCTGTGGAATAAAGAAAATGAACCTATTTCACTTAGATGTGGGCACAATTCTTGAAGAAGAAAGAACTTTCCTTTTGAGAAAATGATTTTTGAACTCTAAAGTCATTAAAAGAACCAATAGGAAATGTTTTCAGAGGCCTTTGTAACAACCATATAAGAGCCCACTCTTGTAAGACATGAATGCCCTTAGTTCCTGGCATTAACTTCTTTTGGGGGGGAGGAAATCTTAGCTTCTTAAGCACTGTAAAGTAATTACACTCTTGATCTCTTGTGCTATATCAAGAGATGACCTGGAAATTGACTCAAGCCACTTTTGTTTGCCTTTCAAATTAATATTTTCCCTTAGTCAGTATCACAACAATGCACACCTGAACCTGACTATCCGGGTATATTATATGGCTCCTCTCAGCACAAAGTGTGATCTGCCATAGTTGTATTCAAATTTTTTAAATAATGTATTTGGCACCCTACTACACAAAACCACAACAAGGATTTTCCCAGTGAGCTTATAACCCTGCAGGCAATTAGAATACGGCCTTATCAGTGCTTCACAATAACACAACTTCTCATGTTAGAACATGAGAACCTCACCCTTGAGAACTAGAAACATAAATGAGTTTTCATCAATGTGGGCTCTATGGAAGGCAATAAAGCAAGACACTAACTTGTAAGATTTGGTAGGCGCTGCGGGGCGGAACAGTCATTCAGAAATGTAGGGCTTATCTGACCACTTCACAAGGGGTACTGCCCAAAACACATCTTTACACCTGTAATCTTTACTTTGCTCTATAAGTCCTAAAAATGTCCTTTTCTCTTTATTAGATCAGTGGGATTTAAGACGCTATGTATTGGGTTTTAACTAGGATCCCAGCCTAACAATGGGCTGCATAAGGCCTTTCCCATGCACTTTCATATGGCCATTTGAAAAATGAAGTATGCTTATAAACTGAAGAAGGTTCAGAGAAAAGCCACCAGAATGATTAAAGGATTAGAAAACATGACTTAGAGTGATAGACTCAGACAACTTAATCTATTTAGCTTAATAAAAGACAGTTAAAGTGTGACTTGATTACAGTCTTATGTATCTACATAGGGAACAAATATTTAATAATGGGCTCTGCAATCTGGTGGAGGAAGGTATAACATAATCCAATGGCTGGAAGTTGCAGCTAGATAAATTCAGACTGATAAATCGTCAGTTTCTGACAGTGAGGGTAATTAGCCATTGGAACAACTTACCAACAGTCATGGTGGATTCACCTTCACTGACAATTTTTAAAATCAAGGTTGGATGTTTTTCTAAAAGATCTGCTCTGGGAATTGTTTTGGGGAAGTGCTATGGCCTGTGTTGTACAGGAGATCAGATTACATGATCACAATGGTCCCTTCGGAGCCTTGGAATCTATGAAAAGGGGATGTCCAAGTTTGTCATCTACTCTATGGCTTCTGGTGACATGGAATGAATCAAGGCTGTCCCACTGGGGAAGACTCTTAGAGGGCAGCAGTTTGCTAGATGTTCCATGGTTTCGAAATCTTCACATCCATGTTTCAGGCTGTCCTTTATTTTCCATTTGTGTAGTAGGTAATTGCAATGTCTGTGAGTGGTTCCTGTAAACTAGAGAGTTGCATTCCAAAACTGCAAGATAGATTTTATCATAGCCTTGAGTTGTCAATTATTTCTTCTCCTTCTCCATTAGAGCACGCTAGCACTGAAAGAGTAGCCATTTTACCAAGTGGAGAGTTGATCACACGTTCCAGGGAAGATTCGAGGGGGCAAATGTGGAGAGACAGCATGCCTGAACATGAAGATGATGTCACGGGATGAAGCATTTTATGAACTGAAGCCAGAGCTGAGACAGTAATCAGAGCTTCTACTTGAAAGAGAGAGTGGCATTGCATAGGCAGCTGGAAGAGGCAAAAATGCAGAAAGGGGATGAAAGACTGAAACTTTCAATGCCAACATAGGGCCAAGACATTGTGAATACATGAAGCACAAATCTATAACAGGAAGATGGAGAGGGAAAGCCAGTCCCATCTCATCAGGTAAATTATTTAAAGCTTTCATGATGTTATAAATAACAGACATGAGGAACATAGAAAGGCACACAGCCTAAGATTGCTTTCCACTTACCTCAGTCAAGTACTAGTAGAATCCATTTCTTTCTAGTCCTGCTTCTTGCTTATCAAGGAGCAGAGATAAATCTAGCAGCCTCCCCAGTTTCTACACTATTTTGACAGTCTCAGGGCAGATTCTTTATAGAAAGACATGGTCCAAGTTAGCTCCACTAAAGGTTTTCCTCTTCTGCCCAGTATCACTTTTCTTCCCTGGCTTCAATTTTCACCTGCTTTTCTTTATCCAGGTGTTTATCTATTGCATCTCTGCCATCTGAGTTGGTCACAGAAGCCAAGAAGGAGATTTGTAGCTGAGTGGAATCACCATATTGCCTTTTATGTGCCACTCTTGTACTTCTGCTTCTACCCACTAACCTCAATACCCTCTTACACTGTGCTGCTAGATCAGTGTCTTTCTAATTTTACCCTTATTTTTTCAATACAGTAGAGCCCCATTTTCAGACCCTGCAAACTATTTCCCCCCCTGAGCCCCCAGTTTGGGTGTGTGGTTGTTTAGTAAAAGGTTTGCTCATAAAAAAAAATACTCATCAGCATTTGTATTGTTTAGCCAGAAGAAAGGGCATCATATGGGATTTGAAATGCTTGAATTAGTGTCAAAGAGACGTGCAATAAGATAATTGATAATTATATGCCCATAAAAGCATTCCCATGCCCAACCCTGCGCATCCAAATCAAATAAAAGTATTTTGCATAATCAGGACACTTATGACTAAAATCAAATATTATGCTGCTTACTGCCTACAGTAGCTGTAATTGGCAATGGATCTCAAGTAATGGGTTACTCCCCCTTCTGCTGCTGCAGTAACAAAGTATTGGCATAGGGCACCCATTAGTTATGTTAGTGTTAGGAAATCTAACAGCAGTTCTGGACTTTCATACCTCGTCTTTATGGTAAGTATTATTTCTGATTCCTCATTCCACTCCCTGCAATAAACCCTTTAAAGCAATTGTACGAAATACACCAAGGTGCAGTAACTCTGAGGACATAATCAGTTTAATAATTTGTGGTTTTTGCCGTCAGCCTTGCCTTCAGGCTTCCAAAGACACATCCACCCACCATTTGACTCACACTGAGGTCGTAATTGGAGCTGTTTATCTCTCTTGGTGTAATCCTGCTAACGATTTGTTAGCTAATGGAGCATAGGATAGGCAAGATCCACACAAATTAGCTGGACCTCTGTTACAGAAGTCCCATTAATTTCTGTGGTGTGTGTGCTGTTTCCCTTCTCATACAAGAGATGGTTCTTGAAAATGCACTTTGCCAGGCCAGCTAAAGTATCTATCCAAACACTGGTCTCTCATCCACCAGGATCTGCACCCCAATGGAGGATGGAGCAGTGGCCTTTCTGGTTACACACTTCCTGTGATGGGCAGAGTGTAATAAACTCTCTAAAGGGTTAACATCTAGGAAAAGGAAGTAAGATTTTACAGATTAAAGCAAGCAAACATACACACAAATGAGTAACCAGCTAAATCCTAAGAGTGACGGAGTTGTAGTGATCTGTCAATTCAAAGTGTCTTTTAGGGCAGACTCAGGGAGGCAGCCCTGCAAATCTCTGGCTTCAGTTTAGAGTTTCTGTTCCTTCAGAGTTCAAACAGACAAAAAGATGGAAAATTTTCCTCTGGCTTTGTTTTATTTCCTTCATTCAGCTTCCAAGACTACAGGAGGAGCTTCCTTGCACGTAGCCTTTCCCATGTGTGATAGGGCCATTAACCAATCCTTTGTATTGCAATGATCCTCAACTGACTATTTGATTTTGATACTCCTTCTGCCTGGATGGGAGGAGGGAATGATTCCCATGACTGAGTTCACACCAAACATTTTCAACGTTGTAAAGCAAAGTTCACATATTATAGCATGGAATACAGATATTACGAGTGAGATTAATGCATGCAGCACCTTACAACAGTAAATGCATTTTTATAAGACTAATAACTATTTTCAGCAAAACTAATGCTATGTCTACACTACAAAATTAAGTCGATCTAACTTACATCAGCATACAGCTGCCGTAGTATTACATCACTTGTGCATGTACACACTTTGCTTTTCGTGTCAGCAGTACGCATCCTCAGGCGCATTTGTATTGATAGTGCTGTTAGTGTGGTGCACTGCGGGCCAGTGACAGTTGACACTGACACTGTGCTGACCTAACTACATCGACCTTGACTCTACACATCTCATGAATGTGGAATTAAGTCAGTGTAGCAGGGTGGTTATGTCGGTGTAGACACTTCCATAGTTAGGGTAACATAAGCTGCCTTGCATCAACCTTCCTCTGCAGTGAGAGGCATGCTCATTTGCTGGTTCAAACTAGAGTAAATGGTGGATTCTCTGTTACTTAAAGTCTTTAAATCAATATTTGAGGATTGCAGTAGCTCAGCCAGAGGTTATGGGCCTATTACAGGAGTGAGTATGTGAGTTTCTGTGACCTGCAATGTGCAAGAGGTCAGAGTAGACGAGGGATCGGCAATCTTTGGCACGTGGTCCATCAGGGAAATTCAGGGCCGCCCGGGGTGGGGGGCAAGTGGGGCAATTTGCCCCAGGCACTGGGCCCCGCAGGGGCTCCCACGAGAGTTTTTCGAGGCCCCTTGGAGCGGGGTCCTTTATTCCCTCTGTGGGCCCCGGAAAACTGTCAAGGGGCCCAGACACCCAGAGCTTCTTCCGCTCCGGGTCTTCGGCTGTGGGGGGTCCTTCCACCCTGGGGCAGAAGGACCTCCCGCCACCGAATTACCACCGAAGGGACCCGCCGCCTAAGTGGTGGGTCTTCGGCAGCAATTCGGTGGTAGGGACCCCCCACCATGGGTCTTTCGGGCACTTTCGGAAGGATCCCCTGCTGCCGAATTACCGCTGAAACAGGGGCCTCCCGCTGCCGAAGACCCCAGGTCCCCTGAATCCTCTGGGCAAGGGCCCTGGGGAAATCCGCTGGTGAGCGGGATGGTTTGTTTACCTGCAGCATCCGCAGGTTTGGCCGATCACAGCTCCCACTGGCCACGGTTCACCACTCCAGGCCAATGGGGGCTGCGGGAAGCGGCAGCCAGCACATCCCTCAGCGCACGCCACTTCCCGCAGCCCCCATTGGCCTGGAATGGCGAACCATGGCCAGTGCGAGCTGCGATTGGCCAAACCTGCGGACACTTCAGGTAAACAAATTGTCCCGGCCTGCCAGCAACTTTCCCGGATAGACCGCGTGCCAAAGGTTGCCAATCCCTGGACTAGATGATCATGCTGGGCCCTTCTGGTCTTAGGGTCAATGAGTCTGAGATATTGTGTTGTACTGTTTTCAACTCTTCCGTTTGTTAGTCACTCACTTCCACTCAAACACTGAGCACCTATAGCCAGATTTTAAAGGTATTTAGGCACCTAAAGATGCAGATAGCCTTTTGAAAATCCCACTAGGCATCTATCTGCATCTTTAATCTCCACCTGCATATATTAAATGAGATGGTAGTTATGCAATGAATCACACAGCCATGTGATCAGTTGTAGTTACTATGCACCTTGACTACCTCACTTACCTTCTGCCTGCTAATCCATCCCAGAGACTGCTTCCAAACCCTTGAGTAATTTCAAAAGGGCTGCCAAGCAACCCCGCTACAAAAAAGTTTACTTCTTTCCTCTCCAAACATGGAATGGCCCCTTAATTTCTACATACTGCAGCAGAATTTCTGTGCACAGGGATGCGGTGGTGAGGCCAGGGCCAACTTTAGGCACCAGCCCTCCAAGCACTGGCTTGGGGTGGCACTTTCTAAGGGGTGGCAAAACCCAACCCCCACACACACACTTTTTTTTTTTGCTTGGAGTGGCAAAAAACCACTTGCCCTGTCAGTGCACAAGCTGGGATCTGCACCCCCCTCATCCCAGCCCAGCGGCGCCCTGCACAGTCCACTCGGACAGGGAAACGCCGTGCCACCCTGGGGAGACTCAGAGTGGCAGCACGACCCCATCTCCCTCCCTGCATTCCAGGCCCCGCTTCCCTCCCTCCCCAGCTCCTCACACACTCCGGAAGCCCCTCTTGCCGCCGTAGCCCTGGCTCGGCTCTCCCTCCCTCCCTGGCTCCTAACACACTCCGAGAGCCCCTCTCACCGCTGCCGCAGCCCGCGCTCGGCTCCAGGGCCCGGGCTGCGGTGGCAGGAGGGGCTCCCAGAGTGTGTGAGGAGCTGGGGAGGGAGAGAAGTGGGGTGCCCTGAAGCCAAGCCCAAACTGCGGCGGCGAGAGGGGCTCCCGGAGTGTGTGAGGAGGTGAACGGCTGGTTGGGCTCGTCGGTGCTGAGCAGACAGCCCCACAGCCAGAGATCCTTGCCTTCCCACCCACTGGGGCTGGGCCAGGGAGCGGTGAGGCTGAAGAGCAGCAGGTCCAGGGGGCTTTCCAGGTCCTCGGCTGCCAGCATGTCAGGGATGAGGGCGGTGAGCACGAACTGATCCACTCAGCCACCAGCAGCACCGCAAAGCCCAGGGAGGGGGCCGTGTTCTCCATGCCGCCTCACAGCTGCACTGCCACCTGGAAGTACTCCCACTCCGTGCCACCCAGCAGCTCCACCCTCATGGGGACAGAGATACAGCTGGGCCAGGGCTCAGCTGCTGTGTGCTGGTAGCGGATCCCACATTTCGGGGTGGGGAGCCTAGTGCTGGGACGACAGGAGGTGTGGGTGGGAGGGAGAGAGAGCCCAGTGCTGGGGTGGCAGGGAGGGACACTGGTGGGCAGAGTGGAGCCCAGGGCTGGGGTTGGGGGAGGGAGTCAAAAATTTTTTTGCTTGGGACGGCAGAAAACCTAGAGCTGGTCCTGGGTGAGGCTGTACCTAACCCTGACAAAAAGCAAGGGCCAGGCCTGCCCCAGAAATACCCCAGGGCCCTGCCCCTCTGTGCCAGGTGCACCAGGTGTGAGCAGGCAAGTTCAGCCCAGCAGGATCCAAGTGTGAAGTGCCTTACTATGGGGGGCTCCAGGTGGGGGTGAGATGGTTCTGAGTGGGGAAATCTGGATACTAGTGGCTCAGTGGAGGTTCTGGGTGCACAAGGGCTTGTTGGGGCTTCCAAGTGCAAGGGCAATGGGACTCTGCAGGAGAATCAGGTGAAATTGGTTGTGGCTGAGCAGGGGAAGGGGTGTCTGGGTGT
Source organism: Chelonoidis abingdonii (assembly GCF_003597395.2). NCBI lineage: Eukaryota > Metazoa > Chordata > Testudines > Testudinidae > Chelonoidis > Chelonoidis abingdonii. The sequence continues at coordinate 249,372,576 of NC_133770.1, read as the reverse complement.
GAGAGGATGGGGCTCAGCAGGTAGGGTCTGAGTGCTGGGGGAGTGGGGCTTGGTGGGGCAGGAGTCTGGGTGCCACTCATCAGGGCATTCCAGGTGCAGGAGGTGGGGATCATCGGGGTGGGGGATTCAATGGGCCTGCTTAATGGGAGAGCCCCAGCTGCACCTGCTGTCAAGGGGATGCAGCATGCCAGGGTCCCGCTCCTCCCACTCCCCACATTCGCCTATCCCCTTCTCTTCCCCATCCCATCCTCCTTCCCCACTGCCTCTTCCCCATCCCATCCCCTTGCCCTGTCCCACTACCCCTTGCCCCATTACCTCCCTCTGCCCCTCCTCACTGCCCCTTACTTCATCCCCTCCCCCTTCCTTTCCAAACAGTTCCCTGCCCCATCCCCTCACTCCCACATCACCCTCCCCCTGCCCTAGCCCATCTTCTTCCTTCCCCCTGCCTCTTTCCTGTGCACTACCCTCCTGCCCCCATTTTCCTCACCTCACCAGGGCACTTACCATTGTACATAAAACATGCAGGGTGCCCAGCACATATAGAAGGGGGACATGACTAACACTAGGACACAGGAGGCAGCATCCAGCTGCACAGTCAGCAAGCTGAGCGGCACCCTCCCTCATCCAGACACCTCTGTGTTCACAGAAAGCATAGGGGGTGGGGCAGTGGCATGTGACTCCACATGCCTCCAATGCCTCACCTATGATTGGAGGGCAGTGACCTCCCCCCCACCCAAACTACGCCCATGGGCATGATTTACCTCTCTGCCAGCTGCTCCAGGCACCAGAAACGAGGCACCCGTGCTGCTGGGGAGGGGTCCATGACCACTCTTGCAGATTCCCTTTGCTTCTTCATCATTTTCACTGGCACGGAATTCCCCCAGGACTCAGAGTAATACTCAAACACCTTTTCTTATGCCTGGTTGGGATTAATCTGGAGGCAAAGGCGGATTTCTTCTGACATGCTCCCAAGGAAACATTACTGCCCTACTGCTCAAGTGTTGCAAACACAGTAATTGTTTATGATTTTAAGGCCAGAAGGGACCACTGATCTCCTCTAGTCTGACTTCCTGCACAACACAGGCATAGAACCTTTCCTAGTAATTTCTGCATCAAGTCCATAACTTCTGTCTGAGCTAGTATATCTTTTAAAAAGACATCCGGTCTTCAAGACATCCAGTCTTGCTTGTTCTTTTATCTACCGAGTCTAAAGTAATGAGAATAATTATGTTCTCATTGGCCCACTAGGCAGTAAATCCATTGATCCCATTGACTTCATTCCAGGACTGAGTTTATTTCAATACTGAATTTTGGATCACTATGAAGAGGCAGCTTCTAGGTATTTTTTAAACTGAAAAATATGATGTGCATTTCAGTTTGGACAATGCTAGTATTGTAAGAATTAACTCAGGATTGATTTGGCTTTGCTAGTTTGCATGATAACATTTTTATAGCACTGACTGCCTATTTATGCGCCTGGTTTTCTACATATAAGTGAGTAACGGTATTACCAGTTTATGTGAAACAAAAACCACAGGATTCACAGACCCCTTAAACTGAAGAGGATGACAACTATAAAAACACAAGTAGAAGGCTTGTGGGTTTTTTAAACCATACATTTTTAATGTAACTTCACACTGTACATTTTTACAAATGAGCCATTCAAAGTACACTTTGGTTATTCAAGCACTTAAAAGAAGTTATTGTTTAAAGTTTGCTAGTTCAATGACATTTGTTTCCGTCTATACATCCTTTCCTCAGATGTGGGAGAAATATGCAGAAAATGAACAGTTGCAAGCTTTGTGGCTTTAAAGAATTATTTGGGACAGTAGTGTTCTGCTTGATCACATTTCCCTATGTAGGCTGCACTGGTGTGTATAGCTGGAGTCAGCTTTTGTTTTGATTAGGTCATTTCTCAGCCTTTCTATTGGTTAACAAAGCACTTTTCATGCCACTAATGGAACAAGCACTGTATTCTGCAGGTTGAGTCTGTTGTGTCAGGAATTTTCCATTCACAGACCCACCTTGGCATCACACCACTTTAGTCTCACATGCTAAGTGGCCTGTGATATTGCCGCACATTCTGCAAAATCAGTCTGTGGCAAGTAAAATAAGAGAAAAATCGATAATGTGTTTAGACTACAGAGCTGTCAAGCTCTTAAAATAACTGACATTTCAAACTCACAAATGAACTAACATACTACAAGGGTCTCCGAGGGTTTGCTAGAACCTAGGGCTTGGAGCAGCAAATGTTAGTTCATTTGTAATAGGGAACCAATTGGAATTCTTGAAGCTGAAGTCTTTTGAAATTCAGAGGTTTCCTATATGCAACTCCCTCCTGGGTGGGGAGATTAAATTTCCCTTGCAACCACAAGCATACAGCAGCTGGCATGCTTCCAGTCAGCAAGTGCTCTGTCTGATTTATTAGATGGAAACTTTGCTGCAGTACTCTAAAAGGAAACTAGAGCAAAAGTGGATACTCCTTCTGTAGGTCAAGAGGCTGGAATGTACCACTTTGTTCAGTCCGTTATCAGAGTGATTAACTGTGGATATTTTTGGTCCCCTGAACAAAAATATGAATGCTTCCACCTTGCCCCTTACCAAAAAATCCATTGAACAGAAGTGTTGAATGCCCAGAGAAAACTTATGCTAGATACAACTAACTAAGGACAGTACATCACCAAAGATAGCACAACAGCTCTCTGCTATAAGGAAAGTCAGTAATGCCTGTCTTCTCAGGACATGACGCTCTGGATTTGGTGCCATAATGCACATGGCCTGGCACAGGGACACAAACAGTGGGGAAGGGCTCTGTGTGCACTTCAGGTACGAGTTCTCTTTCATGGGGTTAACTTTAGTTGGTCTTAATTTTTCTCTCTTGGGATTTGCAATACGTGCTCTGCCTGGCCCTTGTGAAGATGCACAAAAGGGGTTAGGGAAAGAGCGTAAGAAGCCTTCCCCTTTCCTCCCACTTTGCCTTGATTCTATACAGACCATACAAAATTGCAACCCTAGCGCTCAGGGGAGGATAGGGGCTCCTCTGCCTCTACACTTCTAGGAGTGTTCATATGGGCAAAGAAAGGTGGGCAGGAGGCTGAGCTAACCACCCCCAATATGTCAGCCATTAGAGCTCACTAACTGCACTAGGGGGAATAACCTGCACCCGAATGGATGTGGAAGCAGCTGCAGAGAGGCTGGGATGCCAGGAACTCAGGGAAGTGTTCTGCCTTCCAGAGGCAAAATGCTTCCCAGTGCTCGTGGTGGGGCAATGTAGCTCTGTGCCACTTTTAGTGTAGCCCCTGATGGAGTGCCACACCACACTCTGAGTCACTGGAAGGCTATAAACTGGCTGATGCAATCACAGTGTTAGGATGGCAAATTCAAACCACCCAAACACTTCCCACTTCAGCAGAGGAAGCAGCAGTATTCATGTACAGGATATTAAAAAAAAGCTATTGGAGCTGTGAGTAATCTTTTTTCAGATTGTGAAATACTCCTGTTGAGCAATGATAGAGTGACTTTAAGCCTCACTAATGCGCTGCATTAGGAATTGAAAGCACGTCTGCATTGCTATACTGTAGATCTGAAATAGGGTCCTGTCTGCAGCACGAATCAAAGGATGTCTGTAGCGGAGTTGGGCCCACTTACACCACTAGTGAATTTGGTCCTAGATCCTCACCCAATCCCTTCCTACTCTACAGGATGTGTTTTAAACATGGTTTTATAATGGTTCTATCCTGTCAACACCGGCCAGGAAAACTGTTTAAACAGAGCTATCAGGAGTCCATTTTAATGGTATTTAAAACCAGTTCTTGTATCACAGTGACGACACTAGTGTGGACAGTATCCAAGATCAAGATTGTCTGTATTCAGGGGAACATCTAGTTCCTGTGGGAAAAAAACTGATAGACCTGTCAAGGTTTCAGAAATAAAATGTGTGTCTGTCTGTCTGTCTGTGTATGTGTGTAATATCCAAGATTGTGCCCCCTCTGTTTCCTCCACTCTTTGGTACTCTCTCATCTCCTCTCTCCCGCCCCCTCTCCTCATCATTGCAATTTGGACCTGGAAAACTGGTAGGGAAACCTGGTAGTCATAGAATCTCAGGGTTGGAAGGGGCCTCAGGAGGTCATCTAGTCCAACCCGCTACTCAAAGCAGGACCAGTGCCCAGACAGATATTTTTATTCCAGTTTCCTAAATGGCCCCCTCAAGGATTGAACTCAGAGGGGGTCGGGGGGGGGAAGGGACATTGGAAGGTTTGGTATTTAATCCAACCCAATTGATTTGCTAACAAATGAGCATTAGAAATTGTTACTAGTGCTTGTGAGCACTAGTTTCTATTTCATCTCTTCATTATTCGACTCAGGATTGATCTGCCAACGCTTAGCAATCAGGGATATTCCTATTCAGGATAGAGTACAGCAATAGAAAGCAAAAAGACAGAGCTGTTGTACATGGTGATTACTCGTGAATTTTTATTTGCACAATCAGTACTTTTTTCATGTGGTCATTTTTTCTCCCATTGAATTGCTTAAGCTGTGTTTCCTGTATTCACAAATATATACATAGGAACATCACATTTTATGCACATAAGAAGAGCATCACACTCAATTTATGGATTTATAGTGTATTAATTCTGTTTTAAGGGTTATGGTGAGAAAGCAGGAATTCTCTCCTTCTCCAGTAAAAGATCTTGGTGTCATGTATTTATTTTACATGCCTTTCCTAGTGATTTACCCCATATGTTTACAAGTTACCCTTTGCACAAAGTCCAGTACTCCTATCTGAGTATCTTATTTGCCACCAATTTCTCTGAAGAAAGTTCTGGCCTAGGAGAGAAAGCTGAAAGGAGAGACTGTCTCCTTTGTTGGGGAGCCCACCCATGCAGGAGCCAGGCACAATATGCGCTCAGGATGTGTCTACGCTGTAGCTGGGAAGTGCGGTTGATTGCAATATGTATGGGCTGAGCTAGCTCACTAAAACTAGCCACAATACCCTTCTTCCAATACAATAACTAGCATGACAGGCAATAATCCAGCAGAGATTTGAACATTAACAGGGAATGTGTTAATCACTGTGCAAAGGAGATGGATATGAATCTTGATTACTCAGCAGTAGCAGGATACAGGCCCGGATGGAGTCAAACCTGAGTCTGAGGTTGATGCCATCGGCTGAAAGAGTGGCAGGAGACAGGCCTTCAAGCAGAAGAGAGCCTGAAAAGTACTTAAAATAGCTCCCAGCTTTTGATAGTGGCCATTATAAGTACCTGAAGGCCAAACTTTCTTTTTTCAGTTCAGATTACTAGGAATCTAAAAACAGCTAAATGGCTAGGCTTAATTAAAAATAGATTCTGCTTTGGAGAAGTGTCCCCTCATTACTAAAATACCTTTTGGCAGTATCAGTATATCCTTTTCTGTTTTTTAGTCTCTCTGATAATACACACTAGTTGACAGAGTCAGAAATTTCTCTTTTTTTGTGGAGAATTTTGACTTTTATTGAAAAACAAAGCCAGAAGTTTTCTGTTCTTAGGTTTTCAGTTTTGTGATGAAAAGCCAAAACATCTTCCATGGAAAGCAGACATTTTTTTTCCGAAAAAAATATAGCTTTATCATGACCTGTTTTCCACCAAAAGAGTTTAGATGGAAAAATTTTGACCAGCGCTCAAACTAGTACCTCATTTGACTTTTCTTCTTCTTTTTTTTTAAACACTAAAGCTGGACACTGCCCAGATACCCAGGTTAATTAAATTCTACCAGTAGGCTTAATGGTTTTCATTTTCACACATATACACACTTTTCTTTTCCATTAGATGAAGGATTTAGACATTCAGTGCTATGGAAATGAACCTGACTACAAATACACATGATGGTACCACAAGTAATCAGGCATGAGAAACTAATTCTGGATCTCATCCCACTCTTATGTCCATCACAAATACGGCTCATCTGGTAGTCTGAGGCCAGGAGAAGAGAATTCTATTATCCATGACCAGCACAGAGACACCCCTCCACCCCCCGCCTCCAGTAAGTGTGTGAAGTTTATTTACTCAGACACAGAGAATCTATAAAGGGGACAGCTCAACCATTCAATCCCAAATTAACCAGAAATGCCAAATTAACCAGAAATGCTGATTCTGGAATGCAAATTTTGGACAACTTTAATCTTTCTTCCCAAAAGTTGTATAATCTAATGTCTCACTTGCCCTGAAGACATTATGGTTTGATCTTTCTGTAATGATAAATAGTTTCTTCAGTGGATCTGGCACAAGTGATCTTTATTTCAAGATCAGGCAAGTGTAGCAAGTGATGTGCTGCCAATATTTTAACAAAAGGGGTTCCATATTTTTTCCCCTACCCTGAGAAAAAAATTGAGTACATGCAGTCTTGCTGCACACAGGAGGCTGAGGCAGTGGGGAATGTAATCAGTGTTTTTGTTTCAATGGGAAAATGAGTTTCTTGTAATTATAATCATAGCCAGGGAAGGAGGCAATATCACATGGCAAACTAATGTTTGCACAGTAAGTGCTGTTCACTGGAAATTTTATACAGCACTTTGTTCTTGAAAAGTATGCTGAGTACGCTGAGAGTTCACCACAGAGCTCTGCTTGTGTAATTTGAAATCAGGGCTTGGATTCCTCGTAGGAGGCCTCCCCTGTTTTGTTTTGTTTTTTATATATACACAATGGTTTTGTATAATAAAGCCAGAGTTTTGCTAGGACCTGTGTTGACCCTTAGTTGTGTGAAAACAGAAAAATATTCTCCCATCTAGTATTAACCAATGAAATTCTCCTGTTTTTTCAGCTTTATGAAAAAGAAATTAGCCAATAAGAAAAAAATCTGATCGATTCCAAAGGTAAAAGTTCCTTCTGACGTATTGTAATGAGCCCTGTGGTAAAGTACCTTCTTCTCCTCGGCAGACGCAGTCCTTTTTAGCCTTGGAGACACAGGCTTGGGCAAGGCAAATCCTTAACGGTAGCACAGGGTCTGGCTATTCCTTTCCCCAGTCCATCCCTTGTGCTTGTTTTCCTTCCGTTCTGGGGAGGGAGTGCAGCCTTCCTTCCTGGGAGAAATCAGGGTCTTGCTACACCCAGCCTACTGGCAGCTTCCCTGCTTCTCTTTCACACACTCACCCACCCATGCATGGGAGGGTTTAAAAAGGTCACAAGCAGTTGGAGCCAGCTGAACCTAATTAGTTCCCAGGTAACTCCTTTTCCAGCTGCACATTATTTCCCCATGGTTCTTTCTCCTCAGTGGATTGGGAGAGGCCTTTTAACCCCCTAGGTCTAATTACCAGGGCCAGCGCCAGGCACCAGCTGACCAAGCACGTGCTTGGGGCGGCACCTTGTAAGGGGCGGCCAATCTTGGAGTGGCAGGAGATGCTTGAGGGTTTTTTTGTTGTTTTTGTTTTGGCTTGGCAGCGCTCAGGAGGGTGAGTTGTTTTACTTTTGGCGGCATGGCGTGGCGCTGGGGGGCGTGTTTCGGCGGGGCGGCGCCGGGTTAAGATTATACTGTATCAGATCAAAAACCCTATAGGGAAAGCCTAACCTATATACAAGATCTTCACCAAGCATTCTCAAAACTATGATATTTGCACAAGGAAATAAGGAAACAAATCAACAGAGCCAGATGTGTACCCAGAAGCCTCCTGCTACCAGACAAGCCCAAGAAAGAAACCAACAGAACTCCACTGGCCATCACCTACAGTCCTCATCTTAAACCTCTGCAACGCATCATCAGTGATCTACAACCCATCCTGGACCATGATCCCTCGCTTTCACAGACCCTGAAAGGCAGGCCAGTCCTCGCCCACAGACAATCCGCCAACCTTAAGCATATTCTCACCAGCAACCACACACCGCACCATAACAACTCTAACTCAGGAACCAATCCATGCAATAAACCTCGATGCCAACTCTGCCCACATATCTACATCAGCAACACCTTCACAGGACCTAACCAGATCAGCCACAACATCACCGGTTCATTCACTGCACTTCCACCAATGTAACATACGCCATCATGTGCCAGCAATGCCCCTCTCTATGTACGTTGGCCAGACTGGACAGTCATACATAAAAGGATCAATGGACACAAGTCAGATATCAAGAATGGCAATATACAAAAACCTGTAGGAGAACACTTCAACCTCTCTGGCCACACAATAGCAGATGTAAAGGTAGCCATCTTACAGCAAAAAAAAACTTCAAGACCAGACTCCAAAGAGAAACTGCTGAGCTTCAGTTCATTTGCAAATTTGACACCAGCAGCTCAGGATTAAACAAAGACTGTGAATGACTAGTCAACTACAAAAGTTTCTCCTCCCTTGATGTTCACACCTCAACTGCTAGCAGAGGACCTGACCCTCCCTGATTGAACTAACCTCTTTATCTCCAGACTGATTCTTGCCTGCATATTTATACCTGCCTCTTGAAATTTCCATTATATGCATCTGACGAAGTGGGTATTTACCCTTGAAAGCTTATGTTCCAATAAATCTGTTAGTCTTAAAGGACTCTCTGTTGCTTTATACAGATCCAGACTAACATGGCTACCTCTCTGATACTATATACTGATGAATCCTTCACTTGACAGAGCAAACTCGCCCCTTATTTAGGAAATTATGTATAAGAGAAGTTCAGGAATCCACTCCCTTTTTCCAAAAATAGCCTAAAAGATTGAAAATTTAGTGCTCCCAAAAGGTGCCAGCCTGACAGCCCTAGAGACAAAAGTCCACTCTGTCTTCAGGACAAGTACTACCAGACTGCCTCTTCTAGCTTCCAGAGAAGATTGCTTCTTAACAAGGAGTTTATTTTGCAAGTTATACAGGGCAGCCTCACTGGTATTATGGCTGCAGTAAGGAGCAAACGCACAGTATCCCCCAACACAGTCTCATCTGAATGCAAGCCAGGAAGCTCTGGAGATACACCCTCCATCACATACAAAAAACCTACATATCCAGGAAAAAAATAGTAAAGAAACTAGTGTAGCCACATCTAAAACAAGATGTTCAGCATGAAAGAGATCAACATAAATTCATCTCCAGAAAGACACAATGCACCAGTTTAAACAGTAGCTGCTTTGTTAAGCAAAAAACAGACTGAAGTTCTGGAGATACCAAAAATTCTAACTAAGAAAAGTTAGGCATTTTTGGATAGCTCTATTTTCATTCTGATTACAGGGAATACTTTGTTAATTTGCCAATAGAAACCAAGTGGAAACTTAATGCTATTTATATTGCTTGGAGGCAGAAATTTGGCTCGAATGACAATCATATGGAAGCTTGAGCTGCTATGCAGTGAAATGCAAGTTTAATGAAAAAATCCAAAGGATTAATTTCTTAGACTTAAAAGTTCCTTTTGTTAGAGAAAAGAAAAACCTCATATTTCTGTGAAAATGAATTTAAAGTCTTCCATTTTCTAACCTTTATTGGCAAAATTCAAAGTGAATTAATTTGGGAGGTGAATTCAAAAGACTAACAGAATGGATAATAAAAGCAGCATGTAATTTTATGGGAAAATACACTGAGCCCTAAAAATATTGCTAAGGAGAAAATATGCAAACATCTGAAAGCAAGTGAAGCCACTTAAAAATATTCTAGCGTGGGACTAAACTACCCAAAGGATTAGTAATGGTTGGGGTAGGAGTCTTTTATCTCTCAGTCAATGTTTGAACCTAACTCAGGCCAATTATGTCGAAAGGCTGAGGTTGTTAATATACAATGGCAGCTCTTTTTTGATCTCCATGAATCGAGTTGGAGTTCTCAGTTCAGTTCGTGCTTTCTGATGTATGGTAGGACATGTGTAGCAGGATGGTTTGGTCATTCAGTAGGCCTAGCGGTCTGGGCCTCTAACTCCAGTTTTTCTATCAGTTCAAGATATCTCAGCCCTCTGGATGAGGTCCCAGCTAGACTGGTCTCTTTGCTGGTAAACCCTTGCTGTGCCCTCCTTGGGTCTAGATTGGATAGGGACACCTAGGCCCTCCTTCTCCTCCACTAGGTCCCAGCCCAGGATGCTGAAAGTGCAGCAGCATGAGATGGCCTAGATTCAACCAGCCCCTTGCTCACTTTCCCCAGGACAACTTCTTACCACACCCTGTTCAGGGTGTGGTTGCAGTTAACTTAAAGCCTTTATTCAAGCCCCCACTGCCTAGAGCCAATGCCTGCAGCTCTCTTGTGCCCTTGCCCAGGGTTCTCCTTACCTCCTGAGGAATGTCTACGAGGGTTGGGGGAAGACTCACCTACAGGTCCCAATGGTAGAAGAATCTTCTTCTATTGCTGCAGGACAGAGCTTCTCCAGGAAATGGCCTCTCTTTTTTCCCCCCATCTAGTGTGCTGAAGTTCCCTTTATACTAGTCTTCTCCCCCAGCAGCATGCTCAGCAGTACCTGAGGTGCAAGGCCTTCTGGGCCCAGTACTGCTCTAGTCCTTCCCCTATCTCCTCCACAGTGTGGGGTTTGTAAACCTCATCACAACATGTAACTATATCACAAAAATTACTATGATGTGTGATACCAATTCAGACACTTAATGGAAACCAAAAGTCTTCACATTGTCCAAGTGTGGAGAATGAACCTGAGAGGTGGTCTTTGCACGTCAGGGTTTAGACACATTGGCTGGGAAAGGCAGTGTGGACACTTTGGGACAATCCTCTTCTTGTTCAGTGAACAGAGGACTTCAGCTTCCTGTGCTATTAACACAGATCACTGGATTGGGACTCAAGAGACCTGGCATCTATTCTCAGCTCTGCCACTGGCCTGCTGCATGACCTTGAACAAGTCACTTCCCCCCTCTGTGCCTCAATTTCTCTGTCTGTCTGTAAAATGAGGGTAATGATACTGCCCTCCTTTATGAAGCACAGTAAGATCTAGTGCTGGAAAGCGCTATAGCAGAGCCAGATATTATTCTTATGCGTGAACTTTAAAGACAAAATATCATCATGACAGGGAAGGCAATGTGTTAACTAATATGCGACTTTCAGCCTGAAGAAAACACTTCAGCTTAAACCACTAAGGAATTTGTGAAGGAAGATAAAAGTTACCAGAAACAAGAGAAGTATTGAGGGAGGGGAAAAAAACCCAGATCTAGAGGAACACTGTTGAAAGTTTTATAAATGACAAACCTACATTCTAAAAGACATTCCTTCAACACAAAGGAACATACAATTCAGTAATTCAGCCCCTTTCATCATAATTCAGTAGAAACCAGCACTGCTTATCCATTCATCCAAAGGACCAAAACTGCACACTCTCAGAAACTGAGAACAGTGGGCAGATGGAATGAGAATAGCAAACTGTTTCCTGCTAAGCCCACTTGATGGAACTGGAAACCTGGCCACAATTGTGGTTTCAAGACAGGCATCGATGAAAAAGCTTCGGAGCTCACTACTAGACAAGTCAGCATTTGCCAAGTGTTACCACACTGCGCTTTCTCTGAGCAATGTGCAATGTGCACAGAGCCCTGCCTCGGGGGCACTGCAGGGCCTCATTACCTCATGCAGGAAGATTGTGCTTCATGAGGAAAATGAGGCATCATCATGAGGCACAAACCTCCCCCAGGGCTGTTCCAAGTGCAAGGGGAGAGTATGCTCTGGCTCCTCCCCACAAATCCCTGCCCTCTTCTGGGTGGTTGGTTCCCCTGAGGCAGCAATGGTCAGCAGTCCCCACTTACAGGCACTGCTGCTGTTCTCTGCCCTTTAGTAGGCTGTGCAAAGGAGGAGGGGGTTCCTCATGCTCACCTCGGACAGATCAAAATCTAACCCTATGCATTCAGAACAGGAAATAGCTGGGGTAATTGCAGGGGCGCCTCTAGGCATTTTGCCGCCTCAAGCACGGCAGGCAGGCTGCCTTCAGGGGCATGCTTGAGGAGGGTCCACTGGTCCCGCGGCTTTGGCGGACCTGCAGGAGGTCCGCCGAAGCTGCGGGACCAGCGGACCGTCCGCAGACATGCCACCGAAGGCAGCCTGCCTGCCGCCCTCGCAGCTACCAGCAAAGTGCCCCCAGTGGCTTGCTGCCCCAAGCACGCACTTGGCATGCTAGTGCCTGGAGCCACCCCTGGGTAACTGTTAGGTGCCAGTTGGCAGGTTATGGATTTTTAATGATGAATACTGTAGCTTTGAGTTTGTGGGTGGAACTCTATCAGCATGTCCAGAATTTTCATTTCATTTACACTGATTGTCATGTAGCATGGTTCCACTCTCTGTTATTCAGAAAAATAGAAGAATGGGACACAGTCATTTGAGGATTCCTAGAAAATCAATAGGATCTCATGTTAAAGGATGAAATTCACTGCACTCGCCAGTCTGACTTGGAAACTGGATTTTGCTGTGTCAGTGAAGAACAGCATTTGGATGTGGATTAAACCCAGAGATGAAATTCAGTGTCTTGTTAACAGCACAAAGTTGTCAAATAGGGAGCAAAAGAAACGTTGTGTGGTATAATACAGATTAAACAGTCTCTTCTATTACTATTCATTTAATTTTTTAAAAGTATGTAAAGACCGTAATACTTCTAATACCTCTGGATTAATTTCACTTGTAAGAAATTGTTTAATTTTTAAGTGTTACAACAGCAGCAGACTGCTCTAGATTAGAAAAAAAAACAATGGTTAGTTCAGTGCTTTTTCACGGAAAGCACTTTCAAAGCAGAGATTATGCCTTCAGGGTCTAATCCTGAGAGGTGCTGCTAAGCAACTGCAACCTCCATATAAATCAAACGGAGCTGCAGTTGATCAGCAGCTCTTGTTGTTAGGCTCTGAACCTAATGGGCAAAAAAGCAAAACGAATCTGGTACTGTGTGTGCTGAGTTAAAATTGTAGTGGGCTCAGGGTCAAAGAATTTCATATCAGATATGGTTGACAGAAGTGTGGATATGATCACATTATTTTCATGAAGGCTAGTGTAGGGAAGTTCTAGTTTCTAAAACCCATTGCTCAGTTCCTCCTCCTTTTTCACTTTCTCCCTTAATCTAAGTTACATATATGGTCCTTATTACCCTAGAATCTGAACATCCCAGTATACCCCTGTGAGGTAAGAAAGTACTACTATCTGCATTTCACAGATGGGGAATTGAGGCACAGAGAGGCTCAGTGACTTGTCCAGCGTCACACATAAGCCCTAACCACTGAGTCATCCTTTCTTTCTATTATACTGCTCTACAGCCAAAATGCTTCTGAAATAAATGTAGTCAAACTTTACTAATTCTGGGTCACTGAGTACGAAAATGATGCTTAAAATTGTTGATTGGCTCTAGTCTAACTGTTGGGCTCCAGACTACAGCAGTGGAATCTCCTGGCAGGTGATGTTAGGGTTTCCATGTTCCGTGACCGTCAAAAGGATCTTGTCCCATTCTTCTTCATGGAAGGTGATCTTGTAGCCTGCAACAACATCGATGGTGTGATGGCAGCCCTCAACATCGTTCACGATCCAGATGAGTGGAGACTGTTCATTGATTCATCGAAGACGAGTCTTAAAGCTGTTTTGCTGCATAATGGCAATGTTTTGCCATCAATTCCAGTTGGTCATGCAGTCCATATGAAGGAAACCTATGACAACATGAAACAACTTTTGAGGTGCATAAACTATGACCAACATCAGTGGCAGCTTTGTGGCGATTTGAAGGTTGTTGCTCTCTTGCTTGGTCTGCAGACTGGATACACAAAGTACTGCTGTTTTCTCTGCGAATGGGATAGTCGTGCAAGAGATTCCCACTACATCAAGAAAGATTGGCCACTCCGACAGTCATTGGAGCCTGGGAGGAAAAGTGTTCAGCATCCACCACTTGTTGAATCAAGGAAGATTTTGTTACCACCCTTACACATCAAGCTGGGTCTGATGAAGAACTTTGTCAAGGCCATTGACAAAACACAAGCAGCTTTCAAGTACCTCTGTGGAAAATTTCCAAGGTTAAGTGAAGCTAAGATAAAGGAAGGTGTCTTTGTTGGTCCTCAGATTCGTGAACTTCTCCGAGATGATGCATTTGACCATGCACTGCGTGGCAAGGAAAAGACGGCATGGAAAGCCTTCCAGTTAGTGGCAATAAATTTTCTCGGAAACAACAAGGCAGACAACTACAGGTTGTTGGTGGAAAACCTCCTCAAGGCATACAAAAGCCTTGGTTGCAACATGTCACTAAAGATACATTTTTTGCACTCTCATCTAGATTTTTTTCCACCGAACTGCGGAGCAGTGAGCGACGAGCACGGCGAGCGATTTCACCAGGACATTGCAACAATGGAGAAACGCTATCAGGGCAAATGGAGCCCATCAATGCTTGCAGACTATTGCTGGACAGTGACAAGAGATGCTCCATTTAATGAATACAAGAGACAAGCCAAGAAGCGCCGAGTAGACACTGAATAGGACTAAACTATGTACATAATAGTTTTTTGCCTTTTGTTTCATAATAAATTTTATTTATATAACCCTTTTGCTGATTTTTAAAGTGTTACATAAACAGGACAGGTGAAATATTATCATGTAAAGCAACCATAAACACATGAAAAGACCTAGGTTTACAATTTATGATTAAAACTCTACTATCTACACAATATACATAGACATAAAATGTAAAAACTTAAATATCTTAGAAACAGTAGCCAATCAGTTGTTTTAATTGTCATATTTGAATTCAGCACATCAAAATACATAATAAATACCACATTTTATCTCTGAAGCAGACGACTTCTCAAAAATGGTAAACCAGTGTTACAGAACTGCAGGGCAAATGGACACAATTGCGAGCATCCTAGCAATGCTTGCTCACATTTCTTGGAATTCATTATTTGATTCCCCCAACACGAGTAATAGTTCTCCATCTCTTTAGCATATCAGGGGGTAATATTAAAGCTGGCAACATTTTCCAGAGACATTTCAAATCTGCACATAAAAAATGGGTGAAAATCTTCACAACATTTTCGTGAAAATGTCATCCCAGTTTTCAACCAGCTGTAAAGGGTTTTGACCCATTTGACCCATTTTTCCACAAGCTCTAAGTAGCATGATCTTGCTTTCATCTGTTACCCAACAGAAGGGGAACTACCAATTTTTTATTATTTATTAGGGAAGATGGGTAACTGGGACAATCCTGGCCACTTTGTATGAACTTTTAACAATAGAAATTATTACAGATTCCCATTTAAACATGAGAATTTAACACTGATCTTTTTGTACTGAGTTACCCTTGTGTTTATTTTTCTTTTTGTGCAACATTATTTGCAACAGTAAAGTATGTTGGCCAGACATTGAGAAAGTAATATCAAGGACTTACTTGGCTGTATATTTTTCAGCCATAATTCATTCTAAAGGATTGTAGGAACTTATCACCCTCCAAAACAAATGACAGCAGAGTTCCAAATCAGGGTCCACATGCCATTAGCTGCAATATTTAGGGAATAGGCTAAACATTTCTCAAACTTTACAAAATTCAGGTGACTCATAATTTTGGTTTCTCTTTATACAAGTTTGCATTTCCTCTGGGCTTTGCATTTTCTTGACATTTACCTTGACTGGCTCTTGTGATTGGCAAATAGTGCAACATTGCCTTAACAGACAATCTGCAACATGTATTCGTATTATATATATATATATATCCACCTAAATACAGCTACAGAAGGCAGTGTGGGTCAGGTGGGTCAGGAACTGACCTAAGAAAAATGAAACCTATTGGATTTTTTCTGCTGGGTTTTTTACTGCCCTACCATGTGACCCCGGGCCTGTCACTTCCCTCTCTGGTCTTTTTCTTCCATTTGTAATGTAAGGATAATGATAAACAAGTGAGTTGAGATTTATATGTAAAAAAGGGCTATATGGACTCAATCTTGCAGAGTGGAGCGATCCTGCAATGAGCCCTATGAGGGGGAATTATTATGGATAAAACAGAATCCACTGAGGTGGCACCCCCCAGCCATAACAGAATGTGACGTTAATTTTCATGTCAGTTATTGTAGGCTACTTAGTAAGCTATTCTTTCAGCCCTAGATGAAGTCTCTTCCAAAAAGTGGCACGGGGAGCTTTGCACTGCCACTGCCAGTGAAATTCCAGGCCTTCGGAACATTTCTTTATTACCAAAATCTCTCAAAAATGTATTGAAATTCACAGGAATAGCTGGCCCCATTTAAAACTTTGTCTCTGTAATTGCATGTGTCCTGGCTGTCTTGGGACATATCCATCACTGGCAAATACAAGTACAACTGGAAAATCTTATGAAATCCACTTTAGTTTTCATGTTAGTGGTGTCAGAAGGGACTGATTCATTATTGATTCACCCTGAACCATAAGTAAATTGCTTGTTTATATGTTAGACGGGTGAAGAAACATTAGCTGGGATTATACTCTAAATAGGAATACAGGTTAGATAATTACACCGCTATGTGAAATACTATAGATTGTGATGCAAATTGTTATTTAATAATACTTAATAACATCAAGAATTTATGCTGTATGGTCAGCATATATACAACAGTGCATTTTAGGCCAAATTAATCACTGCCATAAAATGGCACAATCCTGCTGAAGTTAAAGGAGTTGCCCCAATGACAAATTTAGCCATTATCTTTCTCCTACTATAATCAGAAACCATTACCCATTCCTCTTTCTAATCCTTCCTCAAGGCCCACTTCTGTCATGAGACCTGCCCACTTAAAATGGCTGCACAGTTTAAGCTTTACAGACTTCTGATAATCATCTATTATTTGACCAACTGCAGTGAGGTCCTACACTCACTTGAGGGTATTTCTCTGTGTGCTTATGTGGACATAACGTGATAACTTTTGAATATGACATCTGATCAATTCCAAAATTTTAGGGAGTGTTCTAGGCATAATGGGCAGAACCCTGTTGATTTTGGTAAAATCATAATACCATGACGGGGGGAGATAGGGAGACGAATGGATCTTCTTACATCAGGTCTATAATTGACTATAAGTTGATGGCAGTCAGTAGCACTTTCCAGCAACACCCCCCACCCATCTCACCTCTGCCTATCATCCTAGCAGAGTTTAAAATGCTGATCCCTTATGTTATCTCCCATACATAAAGAAAAGAAATAAAAATGATGGAGGGAATGGGAAAAGGGGAGCACAACATGCCCCTGGTATGGGCCGAGAATGGGGGACCCTGATATGGAGGAAAAAGGGGAATAGGTGACACACACAGTTCCTGGCTTGGGGGGGGGGGGTGAGTAGAATGGAGTGACCATGGTATGAGGTGAAATGAGGATCACGGAGGGAAGGGGGAAGCTCACACAGCACTTGACATGAGAACAAAATGGAGTACAATGGCACAAGGGAATTGGGAGAAGCGCACAGAACCTCTGACATGGGTGGGAGGAAGAAGACATGAGAGGAAGGGAAAATGAAGGAGCATACAGAGCCCCTAACATGGGTAGAGAATGGGGCACAATGGTGTACAGGGAATGCCAAATTGGGGGGACACACAGGGCCCCTGACATGAGTGGAGAAATGAGACACAGTGTTATGTGTTGGAGGGGTCAGTACAGAGGAAACAGAGCCCCTGGCATGAGCGAGAAGGTGGAGAGGGTGGATTACAGGGAATGGGAAGGTGTCAGACAGGGAGCTTGTGGGGGAAGGGAAATGACCTAAAATATCATTTCCATACAAAAAAAGTAAAAGTCTGATGTCACTGCCATGCTGGGAAGGTAGGAATATGTATTTCAGTTGATGTAAAACTCCTGTTATGAGAGAGAGACAGAGAGAGAGATTCCACAAACAGTTTTGTCTGAAAGTTGCCTGAGGATCTGACCAACAGTGTTTCTTTACTGACAGTATACCCATAGTTGAGCTTTTTCTATATTATATTTATATAAATCTACTCTTGCCAGCATATTTTTCTATCTTTAGATTTAACCTCTGGATTTTCTGAATGGCATTAATTTATTCATCCATTATAAATTTATTAAATTCAGGAACCTTGCTAATTAAAGATGCACTTTTTGTGCCTGACAATATTATGGATCTAGCCATTTATGTAACAGTTCAAGGTATTCCTTTTCTATATTGACCCATTTAGGAGTTTCCTCATTGTTTTGTGATCCTGTGTCCCAATGTTTGGTTTATCATTTCACAATGAGGAAGATGTCCAGATGTCCAGGAAAGCACTTTAAAGCAGTTGGCCATTCAGTCATTTGTGGTTTTGATATGAGTACTTGTGACACCTAGTGGTTAAGACCTATAGTAATGCACAAGACATTAAAGAAAGAGGAAGTAGGAGGTGGAGACAAAGGGCGGGGAAGGAAGGGTTAAACACAATCTAGGGAGGAACCTGGTGACTGTAGAGGTGGAACAAAACACTGTTGGACACAGTGTGAATTAAAAATGTTCCATTGACACTGATGTGAATGTTTTTGCGGTGCCTGAGTCAGCAGAACCAGATATGCCATCTAGCAATGAAGAGCTCTAGCTACAAAAACATTTTGAGATGGGTTTGAGAGATTGTGGGTATGGGCCAAAAGAAATCTGATGAGGTTGAGCAAGGACAAGTGCAGAGTCCTGCACTTAGGAAGAAAGAATCCCATGCACTACTATGGGCTGGGGACCAACTGGCTAAGCAGCAGTTCTACAGAAAAGGACCTGGGGATTACAGTGGATGAGAAGTGGATATGAGTCAACAGTGTGCCCTTGTTGCCAAGAAGGCTAACAGCATATTGGGCTGTATTAGTAGGAGGATTGCCAGCAGATTGAGGGAAGTGATTATTTCCCTCTATTTGACACTGGTGAGGCCACACCTGGAGTATTGAATCCAGTTTTGGTCCCCCCACTACAGATGGGATGTGGATAAATTGGAGAGAGTCCAGTGGAGGGCAACAGAAATGATTAGGGACTGGAGCACATTACTTCTGAGGAGAGGCTGAGGGAACTGGGCTTATTTAGTCTGCAGAAGAGAAAGAGTGAGGGGGAATTTGATAGCAGCCTTTAGCTACCTGAATAAGGGTTCCAAAGAGGATGGAGCTCAGCTGTTCTCAGTGGTGGCAGATGACAGAACAAGAAGCAATGGTCTCAAATTGCAGTGGGGGAGGTCTAGGTTGCATATTAGGAAACACTATTTCACTAGGAGGGTGATGAAGCACTGGAATGGGTTACCTAGGGAGGCGGTGGAATCTCCATTCTTAGAGGTTTTTAAGGCCCAGCTTGACAAAGCCTTGACTGGGATGATTTAGTTGGAGTTGGTCCTCCTTTGAGCAGGGAATTGGACTAGATGACCCCCTGAGGTCTCTTCCAACCCTAATATTCTATGATTCTATGATTAAAGAGGTTTGAGTTCTGTGGTAAGGCTGATACTTAAATAATAGGATACAGTTATGCAGCCTCCTAGCTTTGTTGCAGAACTGAGCTATATGACTCTAAAGCATGTCTTCCAGCAAATGAAAAGGCTGACTTGGAACATTAAAGGCTGCCTTATGAACAGAATGTGCCCCAGTAGAGAGGCCCAGGAGTTATGGATAACTGAGTTTCATCAACGCCACTAGGACACTTACAACTATGCTTTTGATGGGGAGTGGGAGGGGTGTCTCCTGAACTGGGCAGTTCCAATGTATGAAGAAAAGAGAAAGGATTCCTTTTTAAAATCCAGTTTATTGCTGGCTCATTTCCTGACACAGAACCTCTATCCAGCCTGACTATACCTACAACAGATGTGGTCATACATATTGTTCAGACAATTTATGTCAGTACTGTTGTAAGATGTGTGCAACCAGTAGAGAAACTTTGGATCACAGTAACTCTGTGATCTTTTAGAATTCTTAGGGATGGATAGGATTGACAGTTCTTTATGTCACTCCCTAAAGACAGTTTTTGCCAGTTGCTCTTAGGCTTTGTGAGTGATCATTTGACTGGGACCAACCAGTCTTAACTATTTGCCAATCCCATCTGTCATCATCAGGTGATGTTCTGTCAGAGGTGGTCAGAAGAACTCTAATCTCATATAGTAACTAGGGTACAGTAACTAGGGTACAAGTTGGATGTGATCCAGAGATATTTGCCAACAGAAAAAGGAGTGAAATTGATTTTTGGGCTATGCCCCCCAGGATTACCTTACTTTCCTCATGCCTTTCTCTGCACAAAGGAAACAGTTAGGAATGAAAGTTGAATCCACTAACTGGCTCCAAATTCCATTCCTCCACTTTCCCACTCAGCGTCTCAGACTTGCAAGTAAGCCAAGAAACATTGACCCATCAGGTCAGAGCAGCAGAGTCACTCTCTTGGGATTTAATACCATCAGTCTGTGATGAGAAGGAGTCTTGTGTATGGGAACTTGGCAGGACAAATCTAGAGCCACACTGTAATCTCACAATGGCCCTGGACTGTTATACAAAGCCCTGGAGAGTAAAGGGAATTTGAGACTAGAAGCAGCTGGCCATGACACCCCACTGGTGGCTGGGATGATTAACAGTCAGCCCCCTGGATTGCAGAAGTCCAGAAGGAGTTGACATGCAAGAAAAGGCAGGGCCGTATAGGGGAGTTACAATGTGCAGCCAGGGTGAGAAGCTGTGAAGAGGCAGAGCAGCTAAGAAAAGAGCCATCCTGTTGATCCAGGTATGACCTCAGCAGGAAACTGCCACCAGTCTATGGATCTAGGGTAGGGCTCAGGGAGTAATGTTGCCCCAGATAAAGCTGTGAAAGTGATTAGTTTTTTTCCTTTTTTTTTTCATGAATGAATGTAACATTCATATAAATTTGATCCATGTGTAGGCAGAAGAATAATTAAATACCAGAAATTACAAGATCATTAGCTTCTTATCCTTGCAGTGTCAAATGTACATCTTAAGAAGCTATTAAAATAGAAACAATTATTAAACTTAAAAACAGAAACAACAAGAAATTAGGAAACTGGCCAGGTTCGATTTCAGGATCACTCTGAGTTCTTTCCTCGGTGCTGGCTGGTGAATCTTGCCCACATGCTCAGGGTTTAACTGATCGCCATATTTGGGGTCGGGAAGGAATTTTCCTCCAGGGAAGATTGGCAGAGGCCCTCGGGGGGTTTCGCCTTCCTCTGCAGCATGGGGCATGGGTCACTTGCTGGGAGATTCTCTGCACCTTGAAGTCTTTAAAACACAAGTTGAGGACTTCAGTAACTCAGACATAGCTTAGGGGGTTGTTACAGGAATGGGTGGGTGAGATTCTGTGGCCTGCGTTGTGCAGGAAATCAGACTAGATGATCATAATGGTTCCTTCTGACCTTAAGTCTATGAGTCTATAATTTACACTGGTGTAATTGAGATCAAAATCTGGTTAATTAGGTTCAAAGTTGATGTTTTAACATCTAACCTAAAAATCTCAGTAAGGGGACAGTAACCATCCATGTGCAATTTGTCTATGTTCCTTTTTTTTCATCTAGAAATGCCATTGAAAACTACATAACAAATGTTCAACTAGTTCTGAGGCTGCTAAAATCCTCTTCTTTTGACCAAAAAAATCTGAATTTAAGTGTTAGAATTTATATAAGAAAAATAAAATCAAAATGTTTATACCTTTATCAATTTGTTTTCTTGCTTTCAGAGAGTCTTAGCAGTGTAGAGAGTGTTAGTCTTATCAATGGGTGGAGCAGCTTTGGAAAAATTCCACATTGGTTTCCCCGTTAAAGAGAAATTCCTCAGATTTGATTTTTCCTGGAAGGGTAAAAGTCTTTTTTTCTAGTGGCATTAATTGTAACATTTCCTACTTGCAAAGAACAAATTGTGAGGGATTGTCCTGCATTTACAATAAAATGTGATACCTTTTTGTGCTATGAGTAATGACTGAGCTAATAACTCGCTAGCTACAGCTGAGCCTTCCAAGAGAGCAGTTTCTAGTTTGGTGTGAGGACATGGTCATATAAATACTAGTCTTGTAACTAGCAATCACAAGCCAGATAAAAACTTTGTCTATGCACTACACCCCAGAGATACAAACCACATAAAAGGGTGTGCGCTGGTTCATTTTAGCTTGTGCATTAACACCGCTAATGAAGCGTCTAAGAATCTTGCCCTTAGTTATAGCTATATAACCCCATCGTCCTCAGTTACACCAAGCAAAACCCTATTGCCTTCAGTAGGCAACAGGTGAAGTCACTGGGGTCACAAAGGCATCCCTGTAATTGTAATTAAGTTATTAACTCTGTTGATGATGCTCAAGCTATAAAAAAAATGCAGTTGGCTTTTCCAGAATGAAATTGATTCTACAGGGCTTCTTACACTTTCTTCTCACTAAACTAAGCAGAGCGACTGAATGCACATAGGATGCAGTTCTGCTTAGTAAGTATGTGCCATTGCACAGTTTCTTTGCATGGTCAATCAAGAAAAATAACTGAGCTTTATTTACAAGTTCTGCTGAGAACCAAGCCCATTGGAAATGGGCAATGAAGAAAATTAGTTATAGCTTTTTCACTAGAGGTATGAAATAATTGTGAAGACATTAGGAATTTAATGCTGTGCCATGTGCTTGGTAGGTGTTTCAGAAGCTATGTCAGTCAAAACTTATATTTTTAACATAGTATGTGACATTGGATTAGAAATGCTTTTTTACTTGTTTGGACACATTAATGGAGTTATCAGGGAAGTGTTACTGTAAGATGCAACTGAATATCCTTCCTACTGAAATATGTTGATACTATCCAAGGCCAATACACAATGTAAAGGAAATGTTTTCCCTGTGATAAAGTAATTAATTGGAATAACTTTGGCAGAATCAATGTGCTTTGGCCTGTACTTCATTTCCACACACTACTCTTCTGTTTTATTTTACTCCAAGAATAAAACAGAGCCAAGCAATGTATTAAGAAGTGTACAGTAGCAATGCCCTTCTCATCCCTCTATTGCTAAAAGTTAGCATCACCAGCATACTGGACCAAAAATAGAAACAGTAACTGATCATCATTTCCTTTTGCCTCTAATTGTGTTGAATTGTTAATATCACCGGATTCATAAAAACAGGAAAGAACCCTCACGTGTTAAATTTGACAATATTAAGTCTTTTGAACAGTCCATAGTATGAATGTCTTAAAAATTAAGCACTTACCTTTTACCTCTAAGAGTACGTCTATACTGTATCTCAGAGTGGGCTTCCCAGCTCTGGTGGGACAGATGTGCACTAGCTCTTCACCAGTTAGCACACTAAAAATAGCAGTATAGCCCAGGCAGCAGCTCAAGCTCGTCATCCGAGTACAAACGTGCCCAGATCCCCTGGATAAGTACTTGGGAGGCTAGCTCAAACCACTGTCCATGCTGCACCTGGCTACACTACTATTTTTAGCACACTAGCTTGAGCAGTGCCACCACAAGTCTGTCTACTGGCAGTGGGAAGCACATCCCTGGCAATGATGTAGACATACCCTAAAATTCAGGTTCAAGACCTGATGCCAAGCCCACTGACGTAATGGAAGGTTGCCCACTGACTTCAGTGGATTTTAGGTCTGGCTTTAAGTGCTACTTAAGGGCTGAGGGATGCACCCTTGAATTGGGCAATCTTAGCTCCTGAACAACAGACGTCCACTTCACAGAATAGATTAGTATATACATTACCATTCCCAGGAGAGCCCCAATTCTGACCAGCTGTAGAGACTGAACTACTCCACCCCCCCTCCCCCAGAAAAGGAGTCATCAGTTCTGCAGTAAACTCTGAAGTATAAGGACTTGTCTACATGCAGATACTCAGGAAAACTAATCCAAATGAACTAAGGCCTGGTCTACACTATGGAGTTAGGTCGAATTTAGCTGTGTTAGGTAGATTTAAAAATGAATGCGTCCACACAACCAACCCCGTTCCATCGACTCTTAAAATCGACTTCTGTACTGCTCCCCGGAGAGGCGAGTAGCACTAAAATCGATTTTGCAGGGTTGAATTTGGGGTAGTGTGGACGCAGATCGATGGTATTGGCCTCTGGGAGCCATCCCAGAGTGCTCCATTGTGACTGCTCTGGACAGCACTTTGAACTCCGATGCACTAGCCAGGTACACAGGAAAAGCCCCGGAACTTTTGAATTTCATTTCCTGTTTGGTCAGCGTGGCAAACTCAGCACCACAGGTGACCATGCAGTCCCCCCAAAATCATAGAGCGTAGAATGCTTCTATGCTCCCCCATCATCTCTGTTCCTGAGGTTATCACAGATTAAAAGGCAAAAAAAACCACACTCGCAATGACATGTTTTCCGAGCTCATGAAGTCCTCTTGCACTGATAGGGCACAGCTTAATGCATGGAGGCATTCAGTGGTAGAGGCCAGGAAAGAATTAAGTGAGTGCAAAGAGCGGAGACAGGATGCAATGCTGAGGCTAATGGGGGAGCAGACGGACATGATGAAGCATCTGTTGGAGCTACAGGAAAATCAACAAGAGCACAGACCCCCACTGCATCCACTGTATAACTTCCTACCCTCCTCCCCATGTTCCATAGCCTCCTCACCCAGATGCCCAAGAACACAGGGGGAGGAGGCTTCGGGCACCCAGCCACTACACTTCAGAGGATGGCCCAAGCAACAGAAGGCTGTCATTCAAAGAGTTTGCTTATTGTAGCCACACTAAAAATCAATGAGGCCTTGTCCTTCCCTCCTCCCTCACCCCACCCAGGCTACCTTGTCCATTATCTCATTATTTTTAGTTAATAAAGAAAGAATGCATGGTTTCAAAACAATAGTTACTTTATTTTGAAGGGAGGAGGGTGGTTGGCTTACAGGGAATTAAAATCAACAAAGGGGGCGGGTTTGCATCAAGGAGAAACGCACACAACTGTCACACCGAAGCCTGGCCAATCATGAAACTGGTTTTCAAAGCCTCTCTGATGCATAGCATGCCTTGCTGGGCTCTTCTAATTGCCCTGGTGTCTGGCGCAAAACGATTGTCTGCCATTGCTTTCACGAAGGGAGCGGTGACTCATGACATGTACCCAAAACCACCCGCTACAATGTTTTTGCCCCATCAGGCATTGGGAGCTTAACCTAGAATTCCAATGGGTGGTGGAGACTGCAGAAACTGTAGGATAGCTACCCACAGTGCACCGCTCCATAAGTCGATGCTAGCCATGGTAGTAAGGATGCACTCCACCGACTTAATGCATTTAGTGTGGACATATGCAATCAACTGTATAAAATCGATTTCTAAAAATCAACTTCTATAAAATCAACCTAATTTCATAGACCTACCCTACAAGTATGAATTTAAAGTAGATTAGTTAAACTGCATTAAACCCTTGTGTGGACACTCTCATTCAGAATTAAAATGGCCTTAATTTGGTTTATCTTAATTTTCTTCTAAAGTAAGGGATTAGCTCTCCTGAGTGTCCCCCTATAGACAAGACGTAAATTATTGAAAAGCCTCAGACTGCTGCTATATTTTGACACAGTAAATGCAGTAGGCCCAGGACAGAGAGAACTCAGTCTGGCTGATTGGAGCAGGAGAATGGACTTTCTCTTGAAGAGGACACTTGACACTGGAGATACAGCTGAAGATACCACTGAAAAAGAAATGGGATGTTTGGGGTGGGGGAGAAAGGATGCTCAGATGCCAGTGTGAGGAAGGAATCGATTGGATACCTCCTCAACAGAAGACATGTTACAAATGGGAAGAGAGATGCCCAGCAATCCCCCTCAGAAGTGGTACTTTTATGAATGGGGTAATTGATGGGATGGGGTTGTAGATCCTTAAGTAAGGCTTTCAGGGAAAGGAAAGTGGTCTGGACAGATGAATGGGGCCTTGGGAGACAGTTCTAATCACTCCAGCTCCTAGTGGCTTCTTGTGTGCTCTTGGACAAATCATTTGAGAGCCTTCCCCCATCTATTACATGGAGATAATACTTACTTATGTAGCTCTCAGGGTTGTTTAAATAATTAATTAGTTAAGGCCAGATTGTGTCCAGTCCTGCAGTTTGTGCATGGGATGAAGAGGAAGTGCAAGTTGCTTCCAGCCCTCAAATTTCCAGGCCTGCTGGAAGACTGTGTATAATCACAGTCCTTGCATTCCCAGGGCTTCTGGGAACTAACACCTTCAAAAGGTGGGGAGGACAGTGGGTGGGTGAGGGAATACTGGTCAATGGAGCTTGGTTCTGGGCCCTCAAGTAGGTTGGGAAGTTCATGCTGCTCTGTTCTACAGGGTTTGTGGACTGATGGCCCATCAAGTACTCCCTCAGAACCTGAATCCTGGAAGTTAGCCAGATTTCTTTCCTGAGTTCACACTGCAGCATGGCTCCTCCATACGTAATGCAAACCAAGGCTGAAAATCACAACCTCGGCCTTAATTCCCGTTTAGAACTTTGAATGTGCAGAAAACTATGAGCCAGATTCAGTCACCCCTACTGGTGTTACACAGCATCCTATTGTGCCAGTAGTCCCACTGATTTCAACCGATGGTTGCAGTGGGACTACTTGTGGAGTAAGATACTATACAATGTCCATAAAGGTGACAGAGGCTGGCTCTTCATTAAGTGTTAAACATTAGCATAATAACTGCATATCTGCCTTCTGGCAGGTTAGTTTTACAGTTTTATTATTGTGCTTTATGGAGCTTTTTATGAGTTTTTTTTTTAATTGGACCTATAAGTAAAAGAATTAGGATTCAATGGCTTTTGCATACACTATAGGAAACTGATTGTGAATTAGATTTAATTCCATTTATTGCTAAAACTTTATACCTCTTCTCTGATTGACTTTGACTTCACCTGTAAATATCTCCAGAGAGTGGTTAAAAGCATTTGCTAGTAAGAATTGATTCAGAAAACAAAGGTAAGCCACAACACATGTATGTTTTGACACTCTTAAATAATCTTACCTTTATCTCTCTAATAAAGAAAAGTAAATAAATTCTAAGCCATGTGGGCCAAATTCTGGTTTGACATGCAAGGGCTGAAAAGCCAAAACCAGGAGAGGAATCATGGGATAAAATGTGTCGGTTTGAATTCTGACTTCTCTCCAAATCCTCAGGAGATACAGGGATGGATCACTTGATGATTACCTGTTCTGTTCACTCCCTCTGAAACACCTGGCATTGGTCACTGTCAAAAGACAGGATACTGGGCTAGATGGACCTTTGGTCTGACCCAGTATGGCTGTGCTTATGTTCTCCACCAATCTTCCATGGGTGAAATACTGGAGGACATTCTGGGACTGAGCTGAGGGACCAAAGGACATTTCATGCATGTTAACATGGTCCCATGCACATTCATCCTATGCAGATTATTCCATTTACTGGAAAGAGTAATCTATTTGGTAAGCGGTGCACTGGGCTGACGGGTGCCAATACATAGGCTCACATTAGCAGTGCTAACATATACTCAAGTGGAGAAGGGGGCTATTACAAAATTTCATGTCTGGAGCTAGCCTACTATATCGTTTCTTGTTTTTCCAAATCATGCTCAGGTAGAAGAGAAACACTTTTCAAATTAAAGGACAGCTTCTTCAAGAGAGTGGTGCACTACATGAATTTTGGTGCAGCATTTGAATAGTTGGGATACTGATTTATATCTATGCATGCAAACTTGGAAATACTCGTTTTGATGTGGCAAGACAGTTATTCCTAGATTTTAACTTAAAGAAGAAGTGAGTCCCTCGGAGTGAATTGCTTCATGAATTGGTATTTAATTACTCATTTTTCCTTAGGATGACTGAATTTTTCCTCCTACTGTTACCATGAATTATGTTACCTGAGTCCTGGCATCCTTCTTGTGTCTTGAGTGGCCAAGTAGTGTGAACTGATATGCATAACATTGCACAAAATCTAATACTCCTAAGAGTTCTGATTCCCCCTCCCCAGTCTCTGACCCGATCACAATTAATTGCTGATGCTAATCTATCACAGGCTGCTCGTCTAGCCATCTCAAAACTGATGCCAGTTTATTTCCATCCTTTAATGAGACCATGAAACCATAAGAAGAGCAGCGGTCTGTTCCCTCCACAGTTGCCTTCATCCCACAGCCACAAAAAAAAATTAAAAAATAAAAGCAGACTTTTTCCTTGTCCCTAAAATTATTATCAAGGATGGAACCACAGTGACATGCTAGAACTTGCTTCTATGCTTTATAGTTCTTCGCAGTGTTATGAAGGAATACTGGATATTGCCTTATTTCTTGTTTTTGATCTGTTAGTGAGGCTCTTTCTAGCTTTTTAGCCATCCTATGGGAAGTGGTGAACAAGGGATAATTAGACAACATTCAAGGACAAAATCAGTCATTTTAGCACTAAGGGCAATATGTCATATTTGCATGTGAGCTATAAAAGAAAACTTTAGCTTATCAAATGGAGAATAAAATCAGACTGGAAAGAAATTTGATTGTCAAATGTTGAGTATTACAAACCATACAGTTCAAAACTCAAACGTAAGTGCCATTTTAATACTATTATCTTGTCTTTAAGGGCCCCAACCTTGCAAACATATTCACATCTGCTTAACTTTAAGTCTCCCTTTGAAGTTAATGGGCCTACTCACATGCTTAAAGTTAAGCACATGTATAAGTGTTAGGAGACTCAGGCTCTACAGCCGTATTCATTTATATCAACCTTTTTCAAAATGAGGTGGCTTTCCACAATCATGTGATTAAGGTAAAATACGTCACCTGACCAGTAACCAGGAAGAAAGCACATTTTCAGATCACAACCTGCTTACTATTATGAAGGCACCTGGAGTTTGCTGTAGAACAAGACAAACAAAACCAGATAGCCCACTGTGTCCTGCTCCATTGAAAGGAACTTCATCACAAAAGAAACAGATGTCCCATGAAAGACATGAAAACCTTTTTTCTATTCAAAGGAAAGGCGAACAATTAAATATTACATGGTGTTAGAAGTGCAAACAACAAAGTAATGGAGCAGTGATCCCAAATTAACAATTATGTTGTGCTGTTTTTCATAGATTCCAAGGGCAGAAGGAACTATTGTGATCATCTGGTTTGACCTGTATATATCCAATAGAACTTCCCCGAAGTAATTCCTAAAGCAGATCTTTTAGAAAAACATTCAATTTTGATTTAAAAATTGTCAGGGATAGAGACTGCACCAAGACTCTTAGTAAGCAGTCCCAATGGTTAATTACTCTCATTGTTAAACTTGTATGCTTTATTTCCAGTCTGAATTTGTTTAGCTTCAACTTCTAGGCATTGGCTCATATTATAACTTTCTCTGCTAGACTGAAAAGCCCATCATTAAATATTTGTTGCCTATGTAGGCATTTATAGACTGTAATCAAATCACTCCTTAACCTTCTCTTTGTTAAGCTAAATGGATTGAGCGCCTTGAATCTATTGCCATAAGGCATGTTTTCTAATCCTTAAATCATTCTTGGTACCCTTCTCTGAAACCTGTCCAATTTATCAACATCCTTCTTGTACTGTGGAAAGCAGAACTGGACACAATATTCCAGCAGTGTTTGCTACTCCTGGAGGAATTCTGCACCAAAAAGTTAAAAATTCTATGCACAATATTTTAAAATTCTGCAAATTTTATTTGTCAAAATAACACTATGTAATCACACCAGTTTCAATTATTTTATTTCAAAATACCAGACAGCAGGTATGTCTGAAACAATACACACATACACAAAAATTCCTCCAGGAGTTGAGAGTTATAGAAACAATATGACAACCCAGTACCTGTTTCTCTGCTCCCTCCCGCTGCAGAGCCCAGCTGTGGCCTCCCTGCCCAGACATTCACACCTCCTACTCACCACCCCAGAGTCCAGCTGTAGGGCCCCCCCAAGCCCAGACACTCACACCCTCTACCCTCCTAGAGCCCAGGGATCCAGAGCCCTGATGCTGGGTCCTAAGCTTGCACAGAGTTTCCTGCACACCACTGCCTCCTTACTTCAGGACATGCTGCTGGAATCCTCCAGTTCCCTACCCTTCCCTTGGTTTTGTCTATTTGTGAGCTGGGCTTTGCCATGTCTAGCGGCCCCTAGTGGTGGCCAGTATTTCTGCAGCCCATTTCTGTGGGGGAAAAGGGAAATTCTGCACGCCAAACATTAATTTCTGCAAAATTCTGCCTTGTACATTGGCGCAGAATTCCCCCAGGAGTAGGTTACACCAGTGCCAAGTACAGAAATAGAATAGCCTCTCCACTCCTTGTGATTTTGGTAATCATCCAAGGACCACTGCTAATGTTCAGCAGATTATCAACCACCACCTACAAATTTTTCTCATAGTCACTGCTTCCTGGGATAGAGGCCTCATTGTGTATCACCTACATTCTTTGTTTTTAGATGTAAACAAGCCATATTAAAATGCATATTGTTTGCTTACCCAGCAATCCAAAGTGTTCTGTATTAGCCACCTCCCCTCTTCATTATTTGCCACTACCCCAATTTTTGAGATCTGAAAACTTAATCAGTGGGTTTTATGTTTTCTTCTAGGTGATTAATAAAAATTTTAATAGCATAGGGCCAAGAACCAATCTCTGCAGAACCCAACCAGAAACACACCCATTCAGTGATGATTCTCCCTTTACAATTACATTTTGAGACCTCTCAGTTAGGCAGTTTTTAATCCATTTAATACATGCATGATCATTTTATATTGTTCTAGTTTTTTTTAATCAAAATGTCATGAGGTTCCAAGTCAAATACCTCACAGAAATCTAAGTATATTACATCAATACTATTACCTTTATCATGCAAACTTGAAATCTCCTCAAAGAAAGACATCAGATTAGTTTGACAGCATCTATTTTATATAGACCCATTTTGATTGGCATTAATTATATTATCCTCTTTTAAATATTGATTAATAAAGTCCTGTATCAGCCACTCCATTTCAGGGGGGAGGGATAGCTCAGTGGTTTGCGCATTGGCTGCTAAACCCAGTGTTGTAAGTTCAGCCATTTAGGGATCTGGGGATTGGTCCTGCTTTGAGCAGCAGGTTGGACTAGATGATCTCCTGAGGTCCCTGACATTCTAGGATCTTCCCCACAATTGATGTCAGACAAAAGAGCTTTATATTACCCTGGTCATCCCCTTTAGCCTTTACCCTTTTTACATGTCAGCACAACATTAGTGTTACTGTTTAATAAACTATCATTCTAGTTCTTGTAGAAATGTGGACGAGGCAAAATTTGCATGTTAGTTATAAAAACATCTTTCCAGTATTAGAATGTCATAAATACAGGCCTGTGCACAACTGCTATTTAACAATGTTATACTATTGGCCAAAAATTTTACACAGGCAAATGCAGATAAGGTAAAATTCACTTCCCCCACAATGAGGAGTTGTATTTGGGCTATATCAGGATGGAGTGCAGGGAGGTGAAATTCACTTCCTAAATCTAGGGTCATAGCTTCTACATGTGGCATCAATGCGCCTGAACAAACTTGAAAGTAATAATACTGCTCTGTAGTCCTGGCACACCACATGGAATACATAGTACAGGAATCCCCTCTTCACCGATTAGGGAAGCTTAACAAAATAAAATTGAGGAAAAATACAAAAAAGATGACCAGAAATGATACAAGGATAGGCCAGTTCAAGAAAACACATCAAGAAATGTGAAACATATGAAGAAAGCATCTAGAAAATAAACTTGAGAGAACTCTAATCCATCTATAAATACCTGATAATGTAAATAAAGGGGATTATTCACAAACTCATAAGAAGTTTAGGTTCCATACTAGGTAGCATTAACACACAGAACAATTGGTTAGTACCCCAGACAGTATTTGCAGTGGTTAGCTAAGACATCAGTAGGAATAAGGTAGCGATTAGTTCTGTAAAATGCAAACAGAGAGATTACATGACTCTGTAGATTCTTCTAAACCTGCTATTTGGAATCCTGTTAAAAGTGTTACCAGCCAGTTTTAGCTTTCAGAACAAGTTAGTCTAGTCTAATATGCAGGAGTGGCTCTAGGCACCAGCGCACCAAGCGCGTGCCTAGGGTGGCAAGTCACTGAGGGCGGCCTGCCAGTCACCGTGAGGGCGGTAGTCAGGCTGCCGTCAGTGGCATGCCTGCGGGAGGTCTGCTGGTCCCGCGGTTTTGGTGGCAATTCGGCAGCGGGTATGCCAAAGGCACGAGACAGGTGGACCTCCTGCAGGTGCGCTGCCAAATCCACGTTACCAGCACACCTCGCACAGATGTGCTGCCGAAAGCCACCTACCTGCCATGCTTGGGGTGGCAAAATGCATAGAGCCGGCCCTGCTGATAGCACTAAACAATCTACAGTTTGTAGAATAGCAATTTCAGAGGATCTGTTTTGACCACTTCCCAATCATTATAAAAAATAATGACCAAGACATTAATATTTGGGATAATTTATTATTGCACTTGTAAGCATATAAACTGCATTACCAAATGTTTTGAGCAAGTAAAATTGAGAATTTTAATTTCAGGAAATATTTCAGTAGTTCATGGTTTTGGATTTTCAGAATGTTACTAAAAAGGAAATAAGAAAATGTTGCTAGAAAATATTGCCATTAAAAAAAAGACTAATAGAATAGAAAGTGTATTTCCATATTAGGACTTCCTTTCAGCAAAGCACTTCAGCACTTGCTTAAGTTTTATCATGTCTAGTGGCCCCTAAATGTACAATCTGACTAGTTGGGTCAGAGGGTGTTGATTGCCACCAGAAAGCAACCAACTAAAAATGTGCTCAGCTGTTTAAACACAATGGATGAAGTTTTCCTCTCAGTTTGTACCAGTTCAACTCTACTACTTTTGCAACAGGCACTATCTTAAAGCGGTTAGAAAGATTCTGCACCATAACAATGATTGTCCCACTTGATACAATTTTATTACCTTTTTCATCAATGAAATATGAATAGCTGAACCAAAATGCAGTTTGCTGTTAACTATACCTTAACTGTTCCAGTGAGATGATATCCCCATCATTTGAGATTTAGTACTGATTTTAGGCTCCTCTCCATAAACTAATGAGCTTTTATAAATCTTTACTTGAAAAAGAAAACCTTTAAAATTCCACTATAGTGACAACAGCTCTACTTCATATATCTGAAAATTTTATTTAACAGCCACAACCATTCAGAATAGTTACATCATGGCTTTGAACTATGATTGCACACAGCTGTGTAGTCCATTGAAAAACTACAGAACAGGGAAAAGGAAAACCTGAAGAGTAGAGGAGCTTTGTTCACTAAATTGAGCTGGTTTGTAGCAAGCTCCAGCCCAGTATGGAGACAATGTCCTTATGCTTTCTGGTAGACTCTCTTACACTTGCAGCCATTCATGTCACATTCCTGGAAAACAAAGAAATTAATTCAGTAGTGTATAGGCCAGAAATTCTCAGCCAGGGGCCCAAGGTCCTCTGGGAGGCCACAAGCAGGTTTAAGGGGGTCTGCCAAAATAAACCAGAAAGCAGGACCAGCAGACTCACTGGGGCCCAGGGCAGAAAGCAGAATCCCAAGCCCTGCTGTCCAGGGCTGAAGCCAAAGCCCGAGCAACTTAGCTTGCTACCCACTAATGTCTTTTAATCTACTGAAAAACAGTTGTTGTGGCACAGGTGGGCCATGTAATTTTTATAGTAGGTTGGGAGGCCTCAGAAAGAAAAAGGTTGAGAACCCCTGATATAGGCTAAATTACTGCAGAACACAGGGATGCAGATGGCAGTTTATAATAGATTTGGAGTCTCTTTTAAAGTTAGATTCCTACTGTAGTCTACAGTCTTGCAGTAGTCAGTGATCAGAAAGTAGGAATGCACTCACCACCACCAGTTTCCCATCCTCTATCTTCCGTGTTATTGTGGACTCCTTGCCATCCCACTGCTGAAGCTGAGTCAATGTGTTACCATCGAAGGTGATAAGAGTCTGCAAAGAAAAGCAGGACTCAAAATATTTTACTTAGTCTCTGAGTGGAGGTGATACACTCCCACACTATACTCCAAGGCCCTACTGAAGTCAATGGGAGTTTTGCCATTGACTTCAGTAGGGTCAGGATTTCACTCTACATTTCTCATGACTCCTGTTCTTCTTCTATTACTTTGCTACTTGTTCAGTCACTGCTTTGGCACATTGATACATGAAACATGATTTTGACAGCATGCACAATTTAAGTGAACAAAACCTGCTTAGTGTACTAAGTTCGTCTCCTCGTACATGTGCTTTGGCTTTTTGTATTGTCTAAGTCTGAATCTTGCACTTGGCAGATGTGTTGCCAGTGCACAGGTGAGGAGTGGGAGGGTCTTGGCAAGTGGCCAGCATTCACACAAGGAGATAATCGGCCTGGGAGAATCCTATGGAGAGGGAATAATCTCTCTTCACCCTCCACTACCGCCTCCAAGTGATAGTCCCTTTAATCAGTCAAGTTGGAAGCTACTTGAATTCTTGGAAAGACGGGGAATATGGAGTCTGAGTTACATTTAATTTACTCCCTATATAGGTTATTCCACTTGTTACGCAAATGTGTGAGATTGTATCAGATTAGTTGTAGGGCCATACCCTGCTCCATTAAAATTCAAAAGGCTTTATTGACATTAACTTCAATGAAAGTGAAGTTTGGTCTTTGGTATTTTTACCATGGGTCTGGAGAGCTGCCAGTTTTATCACCCCAAGGTGCATCACAGCTGCCACACAAACTGAAAATGATTAACCAAACATACCAGGCTTTGTCTGGTTTCAGTATATTACCATTTGTAGACTGGTTAGTCCATAAAAACTGATGGACTTCAATGGGGCTTGTGATGACAGGGGTACCCCGCCCACCAACAGAGCAGGGTACTACTCAACATGAGAAAGAGTGCGGGAGACTGGGTCCCTAAATAGCATTTATATCAGTAAGCCAGCCACTCTGGTGGA
Organism: Chelonoidis abingdonii; assembly: GCF_003597395.2. Classification (NCBI taxonomy): domain Eukaryota; kingdom Metazoa; phylum Chordata; order Testudines; family Testudinidae; genus Chelonoidis; species Chelonoidis abingdonii. Next base: position 249,337,889 of record NC_133770.1, on the reverse strand, counting down.
CTGGGTGTATTCAAGGGGAAAAAAAACAAAACAAGAGAAACCACTCTTGTACTAACCTGAACTTTCCTGCCGTCTAATGTATTTTCCTCACATTTCTCACCCAGCTTGAAGCTGAGCTCTGAAGATTTAAAGGTGCTTTCTGTTTTTATGGTGATTGTATCTCCATCCTTGGTGATGTAAACATCTGGTTTGGCCATGCTCCCCATTTTCCTCAGGGCCATACCCACACCTACAGAGCAAGAGCAACAGCATATCAGAGTTAAACACTAAGCCCGCATAGAGAGAGGATCCCTTTTAACTATCCAGGGCGAGGGAGGAGAAATTCATTTTGCAGACTCACTCATCCTGAATGCTCCTGAGATCTAAATCAAATCTCTTTTGCCCCCTATAGGACCTGCAGGTCTCCAGAAAAGCAGTATCTCCGTTTACACCAATTGACGTGTAAGGTGGAAAAGGGGAAATAAGAGCTGTGTTAGAAGAAGATTGTGTCCAAGTTTAAGTGAATTGTGTTTTAAAAGTTCTCCAATTGACTTTTCATACTGTAAAATTAATCCACTTTTATATGTATATACAATTTACTTTTAAATATATATTCATTATATAGATGTATTTCTTCTAACTTACTTACGGAACACCCAGCTGTCACTCTAGACATGTATGTAAAAATAATAAAATGCACATTTTCAGACCAATGTCAAAAGTATTAAAAGAAAAACTAGAAGACTCCCCTCTGCAGAAAAAAGTGTAAAGGAAAAATTTGAGCTTTGGAGCATGACTTGAAATTCAACAGAGTAGGACTTTAGCACACTACTAAAGGAAGCACTTGAGGTCCCTTCATCAAAAAGCCCCTTGCCTTCAGCCCCCTCTTGATTAATGCAGTGACTCATTAGCTTGAGTGCTTCACCCAACTCAGCAGGTTTCAGGCTTTGAGGTCACTCAGGACTTTCACCATGCAGGGCTTTATACAGCAGCTATTAATCAGCCATTAAAATTGCACCCAACAATAAACGGGAAGCCAATGAAGAGCTCCAGGGTGACATTCTTTCTGCAAGAAGTATCACTAAGGCTTGGTCTACACTACGCGTTTAAACCGATTTTAGTAGCATTAAACCGATTTAACCCTGCACTCGTCCACACAACGAGGCCCTTTATATCGATATAAAGGGCTCTTTAAATTGGTTTCTGTACTCCTCCCCAACGAGAGGAGTAGCGCGGAAATCGGTATTACCATATCGGATTAGGGTTACTCACTCACTCATGCCCGTCACCCCAACCGGGGTATGGGCCGCCAACCACGGATCTCCAGAGTCCTCTATCCTGGGCCATTTGCTCTAGCTGGTTCCAGGTATAGCCCATTTTTTTGCTATCAGCCTGAAGGTTGCGTCACCAGGTATTTCTTGGACGGCCTCTTTTCCGATTGCCTTGGGGGTTCCACCACAGTGCCTGTCTGGTGATGTTAGTTGGCTGCTTGCATAATGTATGTCCTATCCAATCCCACCTTCTCCTTCTGATTTCTTCCTCTGCTGGGAGTTGACGGGTTCTCTCCAAGAGGTGGATGTTACTGATGGCGTCTGGCCAGCGAATCTGGAGAATCTTTCTGAGGCAGCTATTAATGAAGGTGTGGATCTTCCTGATGGTTGTTTTGGTTGTCCTCCAGGTTTCAGCTCCATACAGTAGGACTGATTTCACATTGGAGTTGAACAGTCGAATTTTTATTGCCAAAGACAGCTCTCTGGAGCTCCAGATGTTCTTGAGCTGTAAGAAGGCTGCTCTTGCCTTACCAATCCTTACTTTGATGTCTGCGTCTGTGCCACCCTGCTGGTCATTGATGCTACCTAGGTAGGTGAAGGACTGCACTTCTTCCAAGGGGCTTCCATTCAGTGTGACTGGGTCGTTGCTGATGGAATTAATCCTAAGGATCTTGGTCTTGTCCTTGTGAATGTTGAGGCCAACCTGTGATGACGTGGCTGCCACAGTGTTGGTCTTCTCTTGCATCTGCTCTTTACTGTGCGAAAGGAGTGCAAGATCGTCATCAAAGTCCAGGTCATCAAGCTGGGTCCACAACGTCCACTGGATTCCGTTCCTACGCTCGTAAGTGGATGTCTTCATAATCCAATCGATGACGAGGAGAAAGAGAAGTGGTGACAACAAGCATCCTTGTCTGACTCCAGTTCGCACCTGGAAGCTGTTAGTGAGCTGCCCTCCATGGATCACTCTACAGTGTATACCATCATATGAGTTCTTGATCAGGTTGACCACCTTTGCTGGAATGCCGTAGTGCCGAAGGAGCTTCCAGAGGGTCTCTCGATCCACGCTATCGAACGCTTTCTCATAGTCAACAAAGTTGATGTACAACGAGGAGTTCCACTCCACAGACTGCTCGACTATGATGCGAAGCGTTGCTATCTGGTCCGTGCATGATCTGTTCAGCCGGAAACCTGCCTGTTCATCTCGTAGCTGTGGATCGACGGCATCCTTCATTCTCTCTAAGAGAACTCGGTTGAAGACCTTCCCTGGCACCGACAGGAGTGTGATTCCTCTATAATTGGCACAGTTGCTAAGGTCTCCTTTCTTGGGGATTTTGATGAGATATCCCTCTTTCCAGTCTGCCGGAATCACTTCTTCTTCCCATATCTTCTCAAAGAGGGGGTACAGCATTTCCACTGAAGCATCCAGGTCTGCTTTCAGGGCCTCTGCTGGGATGTCATCAGGTCCAGCCGCCTTCCTGTTCTTCATCATGGTGATGGCTTTTCTGATCTCATCTCTGGTTGGTTTATCGCAATTAATTGGGAGGTCCTCGTTGGCTGGGTTAATGTCTGGTGGATTTGGTGGTGCTGGTCTGTTCAGGAGTTCCTCAAAGTGCTCCGCCCATCTGTTCATCTGTTGTTCTATTCCTGTTATAGACTTTCCCTGCTTGTCTTTAACGGGACGTTCTGGCTTGCTGAACTTTCCAGACAGTCGCTTGGTAGTATCATACAGCTGTTTCATGTTACCGCTGTATGCTGCCTGCTCCGCTTCTGCTGCCAGTTCATCCACATACTCTCTCTTGTCCTTCCTAATATTCCTCTTCACTGCTCTGTGGGCTTCAGCATACTCTTTTTGAGCTTTGGCCTTTGCAGCTCTAGTCCTGCTGTTGTTGACTGCTGCCTTCTTCTTCTTTCTGTCTTCTATCTTGGTCAAGGTCTCTGCTGTGATCCACTCTTTCTGCTGGTGTTTCTTAATTCCAAGCACTTCCTGGCATACTAACCTAAGTGTCTCTCTCACTTTCTGCCATCTGTTTAGTACACTGTCTTCCTCTTCCTCAGACCGATCCTGTAATACTGAAAACTTATTCTTCAGCATCAGTCCAAAATCTTCCTTGGTCTTATGGTCCTTCAGAAGGCTGACGTTGTACTTCACTCTTCTGTCTGACGTATCTATCCAGTTCTGCTTCAGCTTCAGCTTCAATCTAGCCACCACTAAGTGATGGTCGGACGCCGCGTCTGCTCCTCTTCTAACTCTAACGTCCTGCAAGGATCTTCTGAACTTCTTGCTAATGCAGACATGGTCAATCTGATTTTCTGTCGTGCCTGCTGGTGATACCCAGGTACTCTTGTGGATCCGCTTGTGAGGAAAGATGCTACCTCCTATGACCAGGTTGTTAAGTGCACACAGATCCACAAATCTCTCTCCATTCTCACTCATCTCTCCCAGAGCGTGGGTCCCCATGACTTGTTCGTATCCTGTGTTGTCAGGTCCAATTTTGGCATTAAAGTCTCCCATAAGGATGATGATGTCTTTGTCTGGGAGAATCTCTAATATTTTCTGGAGTCTGTTGTAAAAATAATCTTTGTCCTCCTCTTCGCTGTCATTAGTTGGAGCGTAGCACTGAACAACATTCATCTTAATCCTCTTCATTTTAGTTCTGAAGGATGCTGTGATGATCCTGGGACCATGTGCCTCCCAACCAATCAGTGCTCTCTGTGCCTGCTTGGACAACATGAAGCCTACTCCCTGTGTGTGGGGTGCGTCGCTCTCTTCATGTCCTGAATACAGCAACAGCTCTCCTGTCAACAGTCGTCTCTGTCCAGCTTGCGTCCATCTTGTCTCGCTAATGCCTAATAGGGTCAGGTTGTTGCTCCTCATCTCTGCTGCAACCTCCGCCACCTTTCCTGACTTGTACATGGTCCTCACGTTCCATGTGCCTATGGTAATCCTCCTGCTTGCAAGAAGGGCAATCGGCTTAGTGGCTTCCTCATGGCTTTCACCACCCAGCGTCATGCATCTTCGAGTTGAAGACCCTTCTTTTTCCAGGGTAAAAGTCTCTGTTGTCTCTATTGTTGGCGTTTTTGTAGCAAGTTGATTTTTTATGGGGTGGAGTTGCTAGCCCCACGCCCAACCCTCCTCCTTTATCCTGACTTGGGACAGGCAGATGGCCCCAAAGGACCTCTCTGGTGGAGTTATGAGTGACAACATTTACCCAGAATCACCAGCGACACTGTTTTTGCACCATCATGCATTGGGATCTTAACCCAGAATTCCAATGGGCAGGGGAGACTGCGGGAATTATGGGATAGCTACAGGATAGCTACGCACAGTGCAACGCTCCAGAAATCGACACTAGCCTCAGTACATGGATGCACACCATCGAATTATTGTGCTTTGTGTGGCCGCGTGCACTCGACTTTATACAGTCTGTTTTACAAAACAATTTATGTAAAAACGGTTTATGTAAAATCGGAATAATCCTGTAGTGTAGACGTACCCTAAGTCAGAAGCTGCATTCTGCAGTAGCTGTAGTTTGAATAGTCTTAAAGTGCCCTCACATACAGCACAGTGCAGCATTCCAAAATGAATCTGATAAGGGCATACATTACTGTGGTGAGATCTGCATCCAAAACTGAAGGGCCTGGATCCACAAAGGCATTACAATGCTCAGTATTGTGACAACTAGAAAAATCACAGAAACATGCTACAATCCACAAAGCCTGAATTAGGCACCTAGGCTCCCAATACAATACATGGGGAGAGACAGGTGCCTTCAAATGCAATCCACAAAAGCCAGCGTGCTAGGCAGGGAGTCACCTAAGCTAGCCATTGGGAGATGCTCAAGAGAGGGTTGTGCACTAAGCCCCTCCCCTCTCATCAAGATAGGGGCCTAAGTCCAGGCTGCAGGGAGGTGCCTATCTTTGCTTAGCAATAGTGATCCATGAACAGGAAGCCGATGCCTGGAGTCAGGTGGCTCCAGAAACTAAACTGTTTCTTGCAGGAATGAATTAGGTGCCTGCCTTGCTGTGCACAAGAGAGCTGAAGGAGGAGGAGCCCACTTAATAACTTTAGTTCAGTAGTTAGACGACTTGCCTGGGAAGTGGGATATACAGGTTAATTCCCCATTCTGCCAGAAGGGAGTGAAGAAAGGATTTGAACAGGGGCTCCCCACTCTCCTGCTGAGCCTGTTCCACTGTGGCTAAATAGTGAAAGAGTGATTGGAGCAAGGGAACTGGCCTGGGGTATTCCACACGGGTACTCTAACCACTGTACTACAGAGCCATTCTCTCTCTGGCCCAAGGACTATATAAGTATTTATACTCAGTGAAACTGTCATTTGGGGTGAAGGGGTGGGGGAGGAAGCAGCACAGAGACAGAAAGAGACTCTGTAGCATAGGCGCCGACTTCTACTGGCGCTGGTGAGTGCTTGAACCCCCTCTGCTCCCAGCTCCTCCCTCACTCCATCCCTGCCCTGCTCCCTCCTGCCCCCATTCCAACCCCTTCCCCAAAGTCCCCACCCCAACTCCACCCCCTTCCTGCCCCTATTCCAACTCCTTCCCCAAATCCCTGCTCCAGCCCCGCCTCCTCCTCTGAGCGTGCCACATTCCTGCTCCTCCCCCCTGGAGCTTGCTACAGCTGTTTGACAGCAGCAAGCGCTGGGAGGTAGGTGGAGGAGCAGGGATGCAGTGTGCTCAGGAGAAGAGGCAGAGGCGTAGGAGGAGATGAGGTGGGGCGTTTGGCTAATTTTTCCTTTTGGGTGCTCCAGCCCTGGAGCACCCACGGAGTCAGCACCTATGCTCCGAAAAACCAGTAGTCCAAAACTAGTCCAGTGGTTAGGGCCCCCATCAGGAAGGCAGAAGAGCCAAGCAATCTTGAGACCCAATCATGAGACAGGTGGAAGTGGAAGTACTATTGAAGAACCAAGTCTTTGTAATGTTTAAGATTGTAGGCGGGGTCTGAAAATGTGAATCTGTGGCTTGTGGACAGACATGTAACTGCTATTTAGAACTGATCTTCTGAACAGGAACTGTAGAAGGAGCTCTGTGTTAAGTGCTAACAATTCCTTGCAGATTATATTTAGAGCCATTCACTCTTTCAGAACTATACTCCTACCAAATCTGCATTTAATCTTGCAAACTATTTATATTTAAAATCTAAATTCACGTGGAGCATAAATATGCCCTACACTATCTTAAATATGCTTTTTAAAAGTGTTGATAAACATGTTAAGGGTGGTGATAAAAAATAAGTCAGAATTCAGGCCGATACCTCTTTTCACACTTGTTTGCTGGGGGCGGATGGGGGGTGGAGACAGACAGACATGAGCTAAGGACCTAGTGTGTTCACTTTAACTTTTTAATTTCCCCAAGCATGTGGTTGACTTGTACCTCAAACTAACAATTTATTATATTTTGTACTTCACATAGACCGTCTTTGCAAAGTCTGAATTTTAAGATCTGGATTTAGATTTTTTTTTTAAACAAACATTGCCTGAGCTCACTCTTTTTTAATGTCATAAATTGCACAGCAGAAAGTTGTATTGCTTTGCTATGGATGTTTACAATATCATAAGTTGCACTGTCTTGTTATGAGGTAATTTATTAACGGTTAAACAGTTTATCGTTTTTTAAAAGTTCTTTGTGAGTTCTTTAAGACTTAGGGTAGGATTTTCAAAAGTGCCTAAGGGAGTTTTTTGAAAAATTGACCTTAAATCTTAATTTTGCTGTCTCTGGCTTGCCGTACAGTCTTCTATCACAGTAGGGCAAGTGGCTTGGCAAGGAGCAATCACACCACATTGTGCTGCAGTAAGGCCATTAAACTGTTGTACCATCTGCACCCGCTACCCCAAGGCTATCTGCATACCCAGTCCCCCTGCTCCAATGATTCTTCCATTATTTATCCACAGGGGAACAGCTTCAGTGCTGCCACCCCACATCAGAATATCCCATAGCTTATCTTGAAAATATGACGCTAAAAGATTCAAAACCGATAAGGGAAATTAAAAGGACTCCAACAGTTTTTTAATCCAATCTCAGAATTGGGAGGAGGGATTCCCTTGTGATTTTTGAATAGTTGAGATTGGCAATTCAGGAAGAAAAAGACTTGGGATAGAAATTGAACTGGTGGTGCAACTACTGAAACTGTTAAGGAATACAGATACATTTTACATCCAGCAACAGAAAGAGTCTCTTCAATGATATTTTGTATCCCGGTAGCAGCTGCATTGATATGATCCCTTCTGATAATCTACTATCAGATAAATTCATGCGAGTGTATTACAGCACAAGTAGGAAGAGGCTGATAATTGTGTTTTATAGTTGGGGATTTCCCACTCCATTCTCTTTTCATGCTATCATGTACCCACCTTTCTTAACACTAAAGACTGTCATTTAACTGAAAGCATGCACACACACAAGTTTCCAATCTGTTACTGAAATGTTAATATAAGGAACTGTGATTCTAGTCAGTTTCAGTCCAGTGTGCTCTGATTTTGCAGATTTAATGGACAACACAAAAACTCATCTCAAACCAGATAATGTGCAAGCTACTTTGTTTATAACAATAAGAAATTCAAGGTGTATATACCACTGAGTCCCAGTCTGCTCTCACTTCCACTGATAAAAATCTGGAGGAATTTCAGTTATGTCAGTGGAATTGAGAGCAAATTATGGCCCTGGGGTTCAGACATTCGGCAAACTAGGAGGCTACAAATGCCTCACAGCAGATGCTTTGTTTAGGCAATGAACGCACAGATGTATTGGAGCTACCCATCGCAGGTGCAGTATAATAAAGACTAGCATGCACACATGTTCATTTTCTCTATATTGGATAGATTTTGTTTTCTGTTCTTCTCCCCTTTCCCTAACCCCAGAGCAGGGCCAAAACCATTCCAAGAGGTCCCCCTCTCCACGAGAATGTGCTCTGCCCAGCATCAGCGTAGCCAGCAGGGGAGAGAGGCTCTTGCTATTCAAGCCATTGCTCCAGGTCGCTCAGCTGCTTTTATGTTGACGCCCTGGGAATTCTCTCCTTTCACTTTAGTTAGCAATCTATTCCCAGGCGGCTCCTAGCATCAGTCACCGTGACGCCCCGCAGACCTTGGAGAGAGCATCTGAAGAAACCAGGCACAAAGTTTTGGATCCCAGATGAACTAGCATAGTGGAGCTAGCTCCGGGGGGCCAAGGAACGGGCACCTTAAATCTTGGGTCCTTGCCCTCTCCACACACACACACACACACACAGGGGATCATACTGACAATACAAATAAATTACACACACGTATACAAGGGAGAGAGCGTTTTTTCTTCCAGCGGGCAGCAACAGTGGGATTTAGGGAGATAGTCATAGACATCAGAGTCCACCAAACCTCATTTCTTCCCCCAAACCTCACAGCCAAGGAGATCCTGAATGAAAAGTCCTCGCTGCCCAGAGTGCGAGGGGAGGACGGGGGACATCCCTTTATTTTCTATCCAGGGGCAGAAGTACCTAGCCTGCCCGCCAGCCACCCCCACCTTCCCCTCCCTCGGACCCACAGACAGTGAGCAATGATTTTGATCCCACACGGTCTCTCTGCCCCTTACCTAATTCCTTCATGTACTCGTCAAAGCCTTCGCTGCTGACGAGGCTCCACTTGCCTACAAAATCGTCTACGCTCATCGTGCCGGCTCGCTAGGCGGTGTCCGCAGGAGGTGGAGGCTGGAGGACGGTGTAGAAGGCAGAGGGGGGCCAGATGCCTTTTTATCCAGATGCCCCTGAACATGCGCTGCGGCAGAGAACCAATGGGGACCGGCAACGTCAGGGGTTCCTGCTCCCGGCCCTCGCCCCCCTCGCGCTCAGCCCCCGGGAGAACAGCGCGGGGTGAGGTAACGCCCGCCCGCCAGGAGAGTGCCTGCCCGGGGGCGCCGGTGAGGTGTCGCCCCGTCAGCGCTTGCAAGCAGAGACCTGCTGCTGTTCCGGTGTGAGTGCAGCGTCGGCATTTCGCTGGCGAGCGGGGGAGACGAGGTTGCGTTTCTGCCGTCTGGCCAAAGGCAGGTGCTCTGGTTACTGCAGCCCGAAGGAAAAGTGCACGTGCTCCGCGTTTTCCAGCGCAGCTCCCCCCACCCCCCCCGCGAACCTCTGCAGCCCTAACAGCGTCACCGCGGGGAAAAGGTAACTCTAAACCCACCTACAGCCACCTGGATCCTGCCAATTTGGTTACAAGCCTCCAGCGTGTCCCATGATCACTATAGTGAGCAAAGGCAGCACACATACACACCTCCAGACCCTGGTGCCTACCGTAGCACCAGTGCCGCAAAAACACTGATCCAGCCCCCTGCAGCCTGCTGGATCCAGCCAAATCTTGGCTGTATGACTACATTGTAGTGACTAACTAAACAAGGGGAGCTGCTCTTACTGCACCTAGACCTTCCTGCATTCTGTCAAATGAATGCCACATAAACACAGAATCTAGTGCATGGATCCTACTAGAGCCACTCAATTTTGAACATAAGGAAATAAGCAGGAGCGGCACCAGGGTTTTTGGCGCCCTAGGCGGGGGTCCTCCCGGTCAGCGACGGCAATTCTGCAGCGGGTCCTGGAGTGAGTGAAGGACCCGCCGCAGAATTGCCGCCAAAGACCAGGAGCGCTAAAGGACCCCCCGCCGCCGAATTGCCTCCGAGAGCGGCAAAATGCCGCCCCTCCAAATCCTGGTGGTCGCCTAAATGGAAGTGCCAGCCCTGGACATAAGAACGGCCACACTAGGTCAGACCAACCATCCTTCAAGCCCAGTATCTTGTCCTCTGACGGTGGCCAATGACAGGTGCCCCAAAGGAAATGAACAGACAGGTTATCATCAAGTAATCCATCCCCTGTCACCAAAATCCAGCTTCTGGCAAACAGAGGCTAGGGACACCATCCCTGCCCCTCCTGGCTAATAGCCATTGATGGACCTATCGTCCATGTATCTAACTAGCTCCCTTTTGAACCCCATTATAGGGGTTCAAAAGGGTGGCCTTCACAACAGCCTCTAGCAAGGAGTTCCAGAGGTTGACAATGCATTGCATGAAAAAATACTTTCTTGTGTTTGTTTTAAACCTGCTACCTATTAATTTTGGCTCTCACATTCCAAGGCCTGAAAAAAAGAACTAGTGTAGCTGCTCTTACTGCATCAGAAAATCCAGCACAGACTGATGCAAAACCTGGATTTTGCACCTGGATCCATGGAGCTTTGCAATTTCTGGTTCCAACCACCAAACTGTACGATTTCTTATTAATTATGTTTTTTATGGTAGTGCCTGAAGATCAGCCAAGAATGGGTTGTGTGAGGCACTGTACAGATACAGAATAGTAGACAGTCCCTGCCCCAGAGAGCTTACAATCTACATCTAAATAGAAAATGAGGATAGCCATTCCCACTAGAATGGAAAAATTGAACCCCTCATGCATCCCAGCCTAATAACACTGGAAAAGTCCATTTCTGATACCTGGACCTTGCCAATGTTTAATGACAATGCTCTCAAATTCTACTAAATAGACAAAATATAGCAGCTATTAGCTGCTGCAAAGTGACACAGAAGCACCACAAAAACATGTATCTGGCATCTCGACCCTGCTGAATCAAGCTAGTTTTTTGTTTCCAAAATTCTACCAGCTAAGTAGAGGCGTGCAACCGTTCCAGTTCCACTAAAAACTACAGATCCCAATGCATCCCTACTCAAAAGCATCCCAAAGATACATATGCAATTTCTGGAGTGGCTGGATCCTAACACTTTTTTGGCCCCAAGCTATCAAAACAGACAACACATGGTGTCACTCCTACTTGACCAGAAAAATCCATTCTCCAGCAAATCTCAAGATGCACCAGGATCTGGGGTGTTTGGATGCAGTAGAAACAGCTATGCTTGTTTTCTATTAACGCCATGGAATTTAAAGTTCAGGATCAAAAATTGAATGAATACAGCAAGATCCCTGTGCTGGTTCTAAGTTTTTGCACCAAGATACGTCAGGGTTCTGAATTGTTCAGGCGCAGCTGAAGCAAGTGATCTTGTTCTCTCTGTAGGCATTAGATTTTGCAGCAAAGCTAATCCATGAAGCTAGCTAGAAAAATTTGAAATTCCAAATTATTTATTGAAAAAAGAGACATTTTTTCACCAAAAAATCATCCCATTTTTTGACCAGCTCTAGCAATCAACCAGGTTTTTTTAAAAAAGATCCTGTACAAATCCAGTTGTTCAATCCGATAAACCAAACAAGCAGTGCAATATTCCCTTCCTGGTGGCACTGGGTTGTCAATTACTGCTCTATATGTCCTTAATCTTCAGTAACCCTATTTTTTAAAATATATGAATAATGTCTACTCATAAGAAAGCAAGTCACATTGTTTTCTTGTCATTAAATAGCTAACTTTAGATATAAACACTTCAGCTTCCTTCTTCTTTGATCTTTCCTGCTTGCTCAAGTGGATCTGAGTGGGTTTTAAATGAGCCTGATATTTGCCATCTATTTCATGTCACAGCAGCTACTATGCTGTCAGTCTAGTAGTCTTGATTTCAAAAAGAATAAATTAAAAACCATCTGATTACAGATCAAACAGAACATCTATTAGTCACAAACTTTAATATATTGGGAAGCATTGAGTCTTGTGACTGAGCACAAGACTGCAGGATACGCCTCCCTAGAAGCAGAAATCCTGCCTTTACTCTACCATTGCAAAATATTAATTTCTGATCCAGGACTTCTGAAGTCCTGTCTGCAGAGAGTTTACGTGCACATAGACTTCTGGTTCACCCTATTGGCAATACAACAGGGGAATGGAAAACACTCTATTTCCATCTAGTGGTGACACAATATTCCTTTACCTGAAATCTAGGTATCCAGCTAGAGATCTAATTACCCATGTATCTACAGTGATGACAACTTTTGTGATTTTAGCATAAGTCTTATGATATTTGGTGTTTTTCTTAAAGTCCCAGCTCCAGGAGTCAAGGGAATATGGGCGAAACTTAACTTTCATTTTAAAAAAAGTGTCTAGCCCCACTAGTTTGCAAAGAAAGCTTGAAAATCTAACCCAACTGTACCCTAAGGCATTAAGGACAAATACAAATTGTCCCCATTTTTAAAATAAATCAAACGTATTTTAAGATAATCCTGTGATTTTTCAGGGGAAATGCAATCTAATGATTTTTAAATGCTTGGGATTGGCAATGTTGAGTTGTAGCTATATCTCCAATAGTCAGACTTAAAAAAAACTTCCCTGACATGAGAAATACTGCTGGAACTGGTGATATCTCAGACAAGATAGGCTGCGGGGGGATATGCTTGCTCTATATAAATATATCAGGGGGATTAACGTTAGGGAGGGAGAGGAATTATTTAAGCTTAGTACTAATGTAGGCACAAGGACAAATGGGTACAAACTGGATATTAGGAAGTTTAGACTTGAAATTAAACGAAGGTTTCTAACCATTAGGGAGTGAAGTTCTGGAACAGCCTTCCAAGGGAAGTAGTGGGGGCAAAGACTTATCTGGCTTTAAGACTAAGCTTGATAAGTATATGGAGGGATGATATGCTGGGATAGTTTAATTTGGGCAATTGATCTTGGATTATCAGCAGATAAGTCTGCTCAATGGTCTGTGAGGGGATGTTGGATGGGATGGGATCTGAGTTACTGCAGAGAATTCTTTCCTGGTGCTGGCTGGTGAGTCTTGCCCACATGCTCAGGGTTTAGCTGATCGCCATATTTGGGGTCGGGAAGGAATTTTCCTCCAGGGCGGATTGGCAGGGGCCTGGAGGTTTTCCCCTCTCTGCAGCATGGGGCATGGGTGCTTGCCTGTGGAATTCTCTGCAGCTTGAGGTCTTCAAACCACAATTTTGAGGACTTCAATAACTCAGTCATGTGTTAGGGGTTGTTATAGAAGTGTATGGGTAGGGTTCTGTGGCCTGCTTTGTGCAGGAGGTCAGACTAGATGATCATTTTGGTCCCTTCTGACCTACGAGTCTATGAGTCTAAGAGAAGAAACTTAGTAAGTGTGACCAATGTAGACGTATCTTTCTGCACACACATACATTGCGCTACGACATATTATTTGTGTTTGATTACTGTAGTAAGATGAGGCCCAGAGACATAAACCCTTGGTCTCAGAGGCCCGGTATGAGGCCTGAGGCTTGAGCTGAAGTAATGATCAAGACATTGCTAACATAAAGCAAAGTTAGGCTACTGCACTGGTAACGTCTGACGAACAATTACTTTACATAGTGTTGATACTGGCCAAACATAGCAAATGGGAGTGAATGAATTTAGGCACCTAAATCCATATTTAGGCACCAAAATAAAAGTGGCTGCATTTTCAGAAATGCAGACCTCTCATTGGCTCCCACTTAAATTTCTCCTCAGATTTCTCTCTGTAAATCCCTATTCAAGTCTGAGTTCAGGTTGGCATCAAGTTCGAACTACTTAGAAAGAGCCCCTCTCTACTGGCCAGCTTCCTCTCCACTCCAGCCACATCCAAAGCGAAGGAAAAGCTGTACATTTACATTGGAGCATAATGAGGCCAATCCATGTGCCAAGTATTACAGTTCCAGTCTGGATACGATGAGCACTTTGAGAGTGTGACGGACCTGAAATTCTGTATGTGTCACTAGTCGATCATTATTGTCCAAGAGGAAGAGAATAGAATCAAATTCAGTGCAAAGAAAATACATAGCCAAAATTAGAGACACAATTTGACAGCTTGGGTACAGCCACAGAGGGATAGTGCAGAAGCATGTTGACCCCAAATAGGCAGATCCTGCTTGAGTTGTGTAAGGGTGGGGAGTAATTTTGTTGTTTACCACTGACTGCAAGGGCAGAAGGTGGGGAAAGGATGCAAAAACCCTTCCTTCTACACAAGACACCTGTGTATGATGTAGACAGATCATGGACCTTGACTGCAATGAGAGCTGGGAACTGGGGCCAGCTAACATTACTGCCAGATGAGGTTTGTCCTAATGTGACAATAGTCTCACCTCCTGCATTCCAGCCAAGGGAGGAATTAATGTCTGTCAAAATTACAATAGATGCTGCTTGGGCAGGGCACCTCCTCCCCATCCACAACATATTGCTGGCTTGTGTGAGGCATAGTTCTGTCCCAGACGTTGCCTCATTAAAATGCCCATCTACTTAATCTGGGAGGAACCCGTATAAAGTTGCAATCTGATAGTGTTATGTGTGAGCTGTATTGGGTAAGAGAGAAGAACTTCCTTTCCCCTAATTAATTATATGTCTAGAGAAATGGCCAAACTCTCTTTACACCAGACTCCTTATAGCTGTGAGGTGCGTCAGCACCTACTGGAGCCTTGCAAAATTGTCCAAAATATTAACAGCACAAACAAAATCTACTCACCTGCCCTTTAGCAGTGCAAAAGCTAATAGCATTCTACTCAGTCAGGGGTAGGCAACCTATGGCACGCGTGCCAAAGGTGGCACGCAAGCTGATTTTCAGTGGCACTCACACTGCCCAGGTCCTGGCCACTGGTTGGGGGGCTCTGCATTTTAATTTACTTTTGAATGAAATTTCTTAAACATTTTAAAAACCTTATTTACTTTATATACAACAATAGTTTAGTTATATATTATAGACTTATAAAAAGAGACCTAAAAACGTTAAAATGTAAAATGAAACCTTAAATTAGAGTGAATAAATGAAGACTCACACACCACTTCTGAAAGGTTGTCGATTCCTGTACTAGGCCATCAAGAAAAGTTACTCACCTTTCCTGCTCCATGAGTAAGAAGAATTTTGCAAGGCTGACTGTTTCTATTTCCTTATTGTCTTTGGGTAGTACTCTGTTGCCAGCTGTGTAGTCACTGGGCTAACAAGATGAAACATGGGACTCTGGTTACACAGCTTTTATGGGGTAAGCCTTACTCAGTTCAAGAGGTACTATGATACTACATGGAGAATTGTGAAGCTATGTGTGACCTTGACATTTGCATGTCAATACTCTCGCTATCCTTTAGTTTACAGATACTTCAGTAGTGTCTGAGCTCTGGGAAGTGAGTTTTATGTATATGTAAAGGCCCTACCAAATTCACAGCTGTGAAAAATGCAACACGAACCTGAAATCTAGTCTCCCCTGTGAAATCTGTTTGTGTACTTTTACCCTATGCTGTACAGATTTTACGGGGGAGACCAGCATTTTTCTCAAACTAGAGGTCCCAACCCAAAAGGAGGTTGCAAGGTTGTTGAAGGGGAGTCATGGTATTGCCACCCTTACTTCTGCACTGCCTTCAGAGCAGGTGCCCAGCAGCAGTGCAAAAGCAGCAGTGCAATGCAGAAGTAAGGTGGCAATACCATACCGTGCCTTCAGAGCTGGGCAGCAAGAGAGTGGCAGCTGCTGGCCAAGGGCCCAGCTTTGAAGGCAGCGGCACAGAAGTAAGAGTAGCAATACCATACGATGCCATCCTTACTTCTGCACTGCTGCTGGCAGTGGTACTGCCTTCAGAGCTGGGCTCCTGGCCAGCAGCCACTGCTCTCCTGCTGCCCAGCTCTGAAGCAGTGCCACCACCAGCAGCAGTGCAGAAGTAAGGGTCACAATACCGCAACCTCTCCCACAACCCTCTTTTGGGTCAGGATACCTACAGTTACAATGCCATTACATTTCAGATTTAAATGTCTGAAATCAAGAAATGTATTATATTTAAAATCCTATGACCGTGAAATTGACCAAAATGGAACGTGAATTTGATAGGGCCCAATCTATGTGCAATCTGCTAAGATTTAAGTCAAAACAAGGTTGCTCTAACCCCATGCCCAGCAAAGTCTTCCTGGTATCTGCAAACCACGCTACATGCTTTCTATCTCACCAACTAATATCCAGGAATCAAAGCTTGGTGTCCCATTCTGCCCTTGGATGTATGCACCATATGTAGGCAGAGTTTTGCCCTTAGGTGGCAGGTTTCCCAAAGATACATGTGGCAGAAGAATATACAAAATGATCCTCATGACCTATATTTGCTGTATATACAGTAATATGTATTTATGTGCAACCTAAAGAAATGACTTCTTAAGTGTCACCGTGAGACTCATTTGAGTGATCAAAAATCACACCTGAAGGTTTTAATCTTTGGTCCACAGCTAGAGAAAATTTGGGGGTTTTTTTGTTCTATTTTGGCTTTTTTGTCCTGTCAAGAATTTAGTCAGAAATTTCAAACTTTAAATTATAAGGTGTAAACTTCAGGATTGCAATCAATGCAATTTAAATTCCACCCTAGCACTAGTCATCAAAAGGTACGCATGGTCCTCCCCACAGCTGCCTTTCTATTATAGTAGGGGACAGATTCTGCCCGCATACAACAGCTCCGAATGCAGTATGGCTTCACAAATGTAGGTGGGAGTATAGCATGGCAAAATTGCCAAAATCAGTGGTTGAGATTTTCAAATCCAAATAGGGGATTTAACCTTGCAACACCCATTGAAACTAATGAAAGTTGTGTGGATACATCCCCTAAGCAGTCAGCTTGGCAAACTCAACTGAAACCTTTTAAAAAAAATTAATCCATTTTAATTTGATCATTTGATTAATTTTTTTTTCAGTAAGAAAGACCTCTCTCCTGCAATAGCTACACGCAGGCAAATTCTTGTACCCCTGCAGAGTCCCTGTGAAGTCTCTGAGACTCTGCCTGGCCACCAGCGCAGATCTGATTGCTAGATAGCAGCCCTTAGCCCAGAGGTGTAGTAGAAAACTGTAATTAGCCAACCAATTAATTTAAAAAGCATTCTGTGTCACATTTTATGATATGGTCAAGGCTTGATCAAAAGGCAGTTCCATTAATTATTCCAAGACCTTCTGTAAAGAGCAAAAGTTATGCCTTCAAAATTATTCCTTATTTATTTGTGGGGGAGGGTCAGCACGGGAATGTTATACTGGTAAATGGTGAGACCTTGCTGAGATAATCTTTAGTCAATTTCCTTGTTAGAAACAGAATCAGACTCTTAAAGTACTCGAAAGATGAAAAACACGGTGGCCTGATGCTGGGTGACCTCACCCAATATTAAGTCAATGAGAGTTCACAGTCCACAGCATCTCAAAGGCAGAGCTCAGCATCTGGCAGGACTGGACCCTAAGGGTTAACTATTGTTATCCCCTATTAGAAGTGCCACATTTTTCAGTTTTTACTGAGCCCACAGTTGTCAGTTTTTTCAGCACTGGCTCAAATGCCAGACTATCATTTCCCGTAGACATTGATGTGCTCCTAATTTAATACATACCCCATTGTTAAGCTAACATGTCCTACTTCCTAAGTGACCATATACTTTAGCCCAGGGATTGGCAACCTTTGGGATGCGGCCCATCAGGGAAAGCCACTGGCAGGCCAGGACGGTTTGTTTACCTGCAGCATCTGCAGGTTCGGCTGATCGAAGCTCCCACTGGCTGCGGTTCACCGTTCCAGGCCAATGGGGGCTGCAGGAAGCAGCGACCAGCACATCCCTCAGCCACGCTGCTTTCCTGAGCCCCCATTGGCCTGGGAACGGTGAACTGCAGCCAACCTGGGGGTGCTGCAGGTAAACAAACCGTGCTGGCCATCATCATAGATAGCTAAGGGTTAATGTTTCTTTCCTGTAAAGGGTTAACAAAGGGGCCAAACACCTGACAAGAGGACCAATCAGGAAACCGGATTTTTTAAAAGCTTAAGGGAGGGAATTGTGGGTCTTCTTGTCTTGGTCTGTGTCTTTTGTCGGTCTCTCAGCTATGAGAGCTTCTTTCTATCTTCTAATCTTCTGTTTCAACTTGTAAGTACAGGTAGAAAAACAATATAGGCTTTTATGTTGTTTTGGGTGTATTTACTGTATGTAGCTTGCTGAATGTTTAAATTGGATATCTTTTTTAATCAGACTGTTTATTCATTTTTTCTTTTAAGCAATTGATCCTGTATTATTGTCATCTTGATACAGAGAAATTTTGATGTCTTTTTTCTTTCTTTTTTTATATAAGTTTTCTTTTTAAGACTTGAGTTTTTCTCTCTGGGTAGGCTAAGGAACAAGGGAGGGAATGCTCTTGTGTATAGATCTACGGAGGATAAGCTCAGCAGCAGCAGGGAATGGTGGGAGGGGAAAGAGGAGAGAATCATTTCTGTTTCCTTGTATTTGGGTTTGTCTCTTTTGTGGAATAGAGGAGATATGCTTCTTGGTATTGTGATGTAAAGAGATTGCATCAATACTCTCAGGTAGCCCAGAGAGGAAAGTCTTGGGTGGGAGAGGAGGGGGAAGGGAAGTGAAGTATTTCCCTTTGTTGTAAGACTCAGAGCTTCTGGGTCTTGGGTCCCTCCAGGAAAGTTTGGGACCAGAGTGAGGCAGGCGCTGTCATTCCTGTCTGGTGGCAGCGAGATAAGACCAAGCTGGTAATTAAGCTTGGAGGTTCATGCTAAGCACCCAGATTTTGGACGCTAAGGTCCAGATTTGGGAGAAAGGCTTATGATACGCCACCAATGGATTCCCCGACGGGCCATGTGCCAAAGGTTGCCGATCCCTGATTTAGCCCATCCTATGGTCAACTTCATACTGCTCTTACCAGAAACAAATAATAATTAATTTATTTGGGTATAAATAAAGGGTTTTAAATAGATCAGAGCACAGGTCCATCAACGGTAGGGTGACCAGACGTTCTGTTTTTAAAGGAATAGTCCCATATTTAAGCCCTCCTGCAGGTGTCCCGACTTTTTCTTAAAATGGACAAATTGTCTCATCTTTTCTGCTTCCCTCCATCAGCCTCCTGCTCACCAGCCTCTGCCCACCAGCAGTGAGTCGAAGAGTCCAGTGGCTAACAATGTGGATGGGTGTGCAAGCCTGGATGGTGGGCGGAGCTGCAGCCATGGGGACCGGCCGCTCCCCCTACTGGTCCATCAGCACAGCCCCCGCTGCATGCGGGCTGTTGGCCAGCAGGGCCCCACCCTCCGTCCTGTTTCTGGCCAGCACTGGCTGTACACTGTGGCAGCTGATAAGTACTGCCAGGCGCCAAGTGGTGACTGGTTACATGTCGCCTCTGCTACCTACCCATCAGCCCTTTACATGCTCCCCCTCTCACTGTACTCTCCTTGTTTTGCCCCACTGCTCCTCCATATCCCGCCTGGTGGGGCATGTCCTGCTCCCAGTGCTATGCAGAGAACCAGCCCCTGGTCTGAGCGCTCAGCTCCCCAGCAGCCTGGCCAGGAGGCTCTTTCCTTCCCCCACTGCCTCTGGCAGGGCTGGCGCCCCAGGAAAGCCCAAGTCCCTCCAGTCCAGGGCACTAGCCAGGAGAAGCCAAGCCCTGCATGTGCCAATGCCCCACACAGCGCTGGCACAGAGAAGCCTCTTGGTCCTTCAGCTAAGCTCTGGAGTGGGGGTGGGGGGAAGAGGAGGGAAGTGATTTCCAGACTGTTCCTGCCCCAGACCTTCTGGCTCCACAGAAACCACCCCAGGCAGGGGCCCCCCAGGGAGTAGGGGCTGGTCTGTCCCCTAGGCACCATCCTCTGCTGAGCCACCTCTCTGGCTGGTTCACTGAAGCCCCAGCAGTCAAGTTCCCTGGGCCCTGGTCCACAATGTATCCTTAGAGCAGGGGCAGGAGGGGGCTGGGTTATGTCGGGGACCAGCAGCAGCCTACAGGTGTTAGCTGCCTTTCAACACTGTGCGGGCAGGAAGGGACAAGCTGCTTCCAGGCATGGGGGTTAAGTGGGAGGAAGAGATGAACTCTGCAAAGACACAGGCCAGGTCATCCCTTCCCCCACTCCTCCTCCTCTGCGACTGAAAGCAGCTCCCGACCCTTCCCTCCTGCACAGTTCTGAAAGGCTGCTGCTGGCCATGTTCTGGTGTGAACCCTGGCAGAAATCGGGGAGGGGAGGAGGAGATGTGACCCCGTGTGCCCCGCCACATGTGTTGCCCTGGGAAGATGCATGCCAGATACCGAGAGAGGCAGATCTGTCCCAGGGGCCCAGCGAGTCATGGAGGGCAGAGAGCGCCAGGCAGGGAAGGTCGAGTCAGTCGGTCATCCCCTACCCCCATGTGAGAGAAGGGCATGTGTGTATGACCTCTCCCCTTGTAGGGGGTAGGGTAGGCATTTGTGTGTCACCTCCCCTGTGTGAACACTAAAGCCTTAAAGAATAGCAGGTAAATAAAAATAATCCAACTACTCAGTATTTTTTTTTAATGGGGGCTCAGTCAACTTGATGTTAATTGGACGTTTGTACTGCATAGTTCTGACTGAATGCCATTGAACTCACTTGAATACGAGTAATTTTACCAGGTGTCCTGTATTCAGCACAGGGAAATATGGTCACCCTAATCAAAACTAGTATCTTGCCTCTGATACTGGCCAATAACTGATGATTCAAATAACAACAAATGTTACGCATTGTGAAGGGGGCTCTTTTCTCCCCTTTGCAGTGATCAGGTTGTACCCTCCAGCATGAAATTTCATTAACTTTACCTCAGTGCATATAACTAGAAAAATTGTTGTTGATCCTAAAATATCTAGTTTTTTTAAAACCCAACTAAAGCATTTGACAAACCTGCGGCTTGTGACTGTGAATTCCACACTCTGACTACATACTGTGTGTATGTAGTTTTCACTTTGTAATTCAGTGTATGTAATTTTCACTCCATGCATCTGAAGAAGTGGGTTTTTTACCCACAAAAACTTAGGCCCAAATAAATCTGTTAGTCTTTACGGTGCCACTGGACTCCTTGTTGTTTTTGTGGATACAGACTAACACAGCTAGCCCCGATACTTGATACTGAGTGTAGAAGTACTTCTATTTGTTCTCAGTTTACCTGCCATTAATTTCACTGAGTGTTTCTTCTCCTTGCATTATGAGACAGCATAGAAAGGAAAGCCCAATCTGATTTTACTTGGTTTTATCAGTTTTGGACCAGATTTCTGTGCATCCTTTGAAGAGCAATCCTAGAGTATTATCTTTTTAACTGTCTCCTCTCCTCTCCTGCTAATGAGCCAATCATTTATACTAATCAAAAGGCCCTTTTAACTATAAAATCAGATATGGAAAATGTGTAACCAGTCTAATTACTCGTTTTACATTTTTACACTTGTAACAACCATCAAAAAGAAATGCGCATTATAAATATCAAAATCTTAGCATCTAGTACAGACACTTTTACTAAAAGAAAAGACTGTTTATAAGCATCCACAGTTTGTCACAAACTTGAATAACTTATTTTATATTCTAAGGGATTGTCTATATATGGATGTGACCCTGTGTCTGGGGCAGCCCTCAATGAAAATGCAAAGGTCAGGGCAGGCTGCAAAAGGGGGAGCAGATACTCCCAAAACTGGGAGTTAAACTCACCAACCACTCACAAACTCTGCTTCTGATCCCTCACACTGGCTATCAAGAAGCTGAAAAAACAAATCACACAGCCCCCTTTATTGCATTCCAGTTCTCTGGCTCCCAATCAGCGCATAGGTACAGCACAACGAGAATTTATTTTAAAACGCTGCTCACTATACAAAATGTTCTTCTGACCCCAAAGGGTCAGCCATGGTCAATTTTAGTTTGGATCTTACCCAAAATATCACGCTGCCAGCTAATGCTTTAGTATCTAAAAGTAAAGATTTATTATAAAGAAAAAAAAGAACAAGAGAGTTGTTAAATGGGAAAGCACTCAAATACATACAGAGGTTTCAAAGTCCATATATCAGGTTCTTAGCAGTATAGCTGAGTTTGCTGGCTTGAAAGTCCCCCTGGAACACATCCAAAGCTTGGGTCATTTAGTCCTTGGTTCAGAGCTTCATTTGTAGAAAAGTTACTCCAGAGGTGAGAAGCAGGAATGAAGACAACATGGAGATGATGCAGCTGCCTTTTATATCCTTTGCTATCCAGCTTGTACTTCCTTTGTCCCAAACACAAGCTGCACAGCACATAGCATGGAAAAGCCTTACAGTTCTGTCCATAGGCATGCCCCTGCATATCTTGCTGACAAATCAGGTGTATTCCCTGGCTCCTTTCAATGGGTTAATTGTACAGATGATGACCCTTGATGGGACGTTGAACAGGCTAGGCAGTGCTGATGCCAATCTGTCTGGGGTGTCACCCAGAAACACAGCACAAGTTCAGAAATACAGATATATCATAAAAGCAGCAGAGAATCCTGTGGCACCTTATAGACTAACAGACATTTTGGATATATAGGTGCCACAGGATTCTCTGCTGCTTTTACAAATTCAGACTAACACGGCTACCCCTCAAATAGATATATCGTACATATCTATAACTCACAATACAAAGGTATTACAAACGTATAAGCAAGATTATCATACTTGGCAAATCAACATTTTCACAGATACTTTACACGGTATATCTAGCACAATTCATTGCAATTTTATAATATTGGTATTAAGAATGATAATATAAAGTGTTTCACAATTCCAAATAGCGTCACAATGGAGTTATTCAGGAGTAACTATTCCAGAATAGCTATTCCTGAGTAACTCCATGCATGGACACCCTTATTGTGGAATCTGCTTTGGAAGTGGAGCTAAACCAGAAAAAGTCACTCTTACTCTGTAATAAATGTATTTCCTGTGAGGGCGTATCTACACTAGAAAGTTAAGTTGACACAAGGTACTTACATTGACCTAACTATGGAGGTTTATACACTGCAATGCTCCTCCTGCCACTTTAATTCACCTGTTATGCTGATGTAATAAAACCACCTCTACGAGCGATGTAGAGCTTAGGGCAAAGTAGTTAGAGTGACACAGTGTCATCACCCTGGCCCTAGGTAGACTTCAGGGGGTATCCCACAATGCCCACCATTACCACTCTGGTCACCTTTTTGAACTCTGCTGCCCTGCAGCCAGGTACCCAGGTGAACACCCCTCCCCGTTAAAGGCCCAGGAAGTTTTGAACTTGCTCTTCCTGTTTGCTCATATAACAACCACCCAGCTGAGCATGCCAGCTCCATGCAGCAAATGCGCTTCTGCCTGGAGTAAATGGGAAGTGGTGGAGCTCATGGGGTTGTGGCGAGAGGATACTGTACAGTTAAATTTCCATTCTAGCTGCAGGAACTTGCTGGGGGAATGTAAGAGAAGGGCTATGATTGGGACATGCAGCAGTGCCATGTAAAAATCAAAGAGCTGCAGCAGGCATACCAGAAGGCAAGGGAGGCAAATAGTCACTCTGGTGCAGAGCCACAGACATGCCACTTCTAGAAGGAAGGGGCTGAGGTCAAGGTGATGGTATATGAGTGGGAGGCTGGTTGGGGGAGCAGTCAGGGTGAGTGTCAGGGTGCTTAGCCTTAGGCTGTAGAAAAAGAGGGCATGGTTTTAAGGAAGAATGAAAAGAAACAGAATTAAAACTTTCCCTGTATAAGTAAAAGCAGATACCACTGGCATTCACTTTTTCATACAGATGTAAACTGCACAGGGTTAAATTACTGATGGAGGGTAAGAAATTGATACAATTTTTGTGTGCCTAGTGTTGATTATTCATTAAAGAAAAGAGATTTACTTCTCTTGAGGAAGGTTCTTGTGTTAAAACAATACCCAGTTTTCAAAACATCTCTACTTTAGTAAACATTATGTTAAAATAGATTGCAGCGTTACATGGCTCTGTACAATGTTATTAAAAGTGAATCAGTGTCATGTGAACAGAGGGTGTATTTCCATTACATTGCACGTATTCAGAATTGGAATGAACTTTTATTATCTGGACAATATGACTTGGGTCTGTACCTCCACAGTGATCACAGATCCTCTGGACTCTCCCCTTTGTCAAAAGAAGGAAGGAGGTGTCTGAAAAGCAATCAGGTTTCAGAAAAAAAACGGACCAGTGCCTCCAGTTTCAAGAATCTCTGTCTTTCCACTGCAGCTATAGTTACTTTTGCTCTGATATGCTCTTTTGAATCTGTTGCCTCAATTCCATATTGGAGTGATAGTACTGAAATGTATTTACAACAGAATTCATAAGAGCTAGTAGCTTCACAGAAATTGTAAACAAAGGGTATAAAATCCTTCCCTAAATCCACAAGTCCTGATGTAAAGGGAAATCACTGTAGGGAAGCAGGGGGAGAGGAGCACAAGGGAGTTCTCATACTACGCAACTCATACTACAGCATTCTGCATGTGAATTACAGCACTCTACAACAAATCATTAGATAAAAATGTAAATAATCTCTATCTGAAACAAATTCATGTTTGAGATTTGTTTTAATTCTGTCTGAAACCTCCAATCATACAAAGCTTAACCGGAAAAGAAAATGCATTCCAGGCGCACGCACACACACACACACACACAGGGCTGGCACGAAGCAACTGCAGGTGGTACCCAAGCCGCAGCATGCGGAGGACCAACGGTCCTAGTAGCTGGTGCCACGCCGGGAGGAGAACGAGAGACGGTTGGAAAAGGGAGGGGATGGACCATGGAAGAACTGGTACAGTGCCCCACGGGCGCACCTTCAAAAGGACGGCTTCGGACCGGAGGATGGCTTGAGGACCTTGAGTTTGGCCCCCATGGTTGCCAGAATGTCGTCGCCTGCCGCTTCTGTTTCGGTCTCTGTGCAAAGTCCTGCCTTTGTCTGGGCTGCGGGAAGGGCCTGCGCTGTTGTTGCGGTCTGAACGGACGACGCTGCGTTAAGGCGTGTGCATCCGAGGGCACGCATAATGACCCTGTTGTCCTTAGACTTTGCAGGCGCGGGTCTGTCTTTTCAGAAATAGGCCTGGCCCTCGAACGGAAGGTTCCTGTATTGTGCTGGAGTTCCGAGGAGACCAGAGACCTGTAGGCAGGAGATGCGGGCATAGTGACTCCGAGGCGATGGTCCGAGCGCCGAGTCAGCGGCGTCTAAAGAGTGCCTGCAGTGCAGTGCGTGCGACCCTTCTGCCTTCGCTCCAGGAGGGCGGTGAACTCTCGCAGCGTGTTGTGGAGAAGCTCCTAAATTTAACAGCCGCCTCCCAGGTATTATATGCGTAGCGGCCGAGTAGGCTTGTTGGTTTGAAGCCGCAGCTGCAACGCTCCGGCGGGAATAGACCTTACGCCGAGCAGGTCCATACGCCCGGCTCCCGAAACTTCGGAGCCGGAGCTTCTTGTCCATTCGCTCCCTCTCGTTTACAGATTGTACGACGAGGGACACATGGGGGCGGATGGACGTATAGATACTCATATCCTTCGAGGGAACCATATACTTGCGCTCCACACCCCGGCAGCGGGGGAATGGAGGCCGGGACTGCCAGATGGTAGTGGCGTTCACCTGTATGGTTTTATGAGGGCAGGGCACGCGAGTGGGCGCATCCGCGAGAGTATCGTGCGACCGGGTCGGCAACCTCGGAGACCTCCTCGGTTGGATGCTCTGTTTGCCCAACGCGTCTGAGGAGGTCCTGGTGAGCCTAAGGTCCAATGGGGGGACCGGTGGTCGTCGTCCCCGCCACTGCTTCATCGGCGAGGATGACGAGGAGACACCTGGCAGAAGTGGGTCAGGTGGCGGTTCAGAGTGGACCGCTGTCTCTGGCACTGCGGGGCTCGGTCTCGGCGGGTAGGAGACCGTTCCTCTGCAGGGCGATGGCGGTGGGCGAGAAACCGAAGGCTCTGAGCCCTGCGCTCTGAACCGCGGACGCGCGAAATGCTGAGACCCCTGGGCTTGTTGGTATGCCCAGGGTGTCCAGAAGCCCCACTGCTGCGGGCCATGTTCTTGGTGACCCTCAGGGAAGAGGGCGGCAGACCTGTCAACGTCCAGGTAGACGCTATCTGTCCTGGATAGACTGAACCTTCGAGAGGGCCACGGGGGGGGCGAACGCGAGTAGTGCGAATCCCAGCGCCCTCACGGGCGATGGCCTCCTCGGTGCCGGGCGCGGTGCCATGAGTCATGCCGGTCCGAGATCTGGACCGGGACCTGCCACCAGCGCGGTGCCGGAGATCGACCGGGATCTCGGACCTTCGGTGCCGTGACCTGGCTTCTCGAGTCACAGGTGGCCGGTAGCAATGGCCGAGCCGGAACGGTGCTGGAGTACCGACCGACGTGAAGATGATCGGCGCCGCGAGTGCGACCGGTGCCGCCGGGGAGAGCGGTGCCGACTGCGAGCGGCGCCTCGAAGCAGACCTCCCTCTGGACCGGGATCGGTGCCGTGACCTGGAGCGGTGCCGGAGCGAGATCGTGCCGCGACCGGAGAATCCGGGGACGGTGCTCTCATCGGCGTCGGCTTGCCCTTAGAAAGTACAACCCGCACCGGCGGTGCGGGTTGGGGCAGCCGGCTCCGTCAGGGCGATAAGGTCCCTTGCCGACAATGTCTCGGGCGTAGACGGACTACAGCTCAACCCCAGATCTTGGCGGGGAGCTAAGAGGGATCGGACTCGACGGACCTGCCCGGCCCGGAGTCACGAAGCCCTGGCGCGGCCGCGTGGCCGGCGTCGGCATCGGGTGCTCCTTCCGGGGCTGCTTAACCGGGGTAGAGGACGAGGAGGACCTCTTTCCAGGAGCCGGTGGCGGAGACGGGCGGTGCCGCTGCGCTTTTCGCGGTGCCGGAGGGATCGGTGCCTGAGCCGCGCTCGGTGCCGACGGCGCGGGGTGAAGTGCCGCTTCCATAAGGAGCGTCCGGAGGCGTTGGGCTCGCTCCTTCTTATTACGCGGCCGAAGGCTTTGCAATGCGGCACTTCTCTGGGATGTGTGATCCCCCAGGCACTTAAGCAGGCGTCGTGGGATCACTGGTGGGCATCGGCTTTTTACAAGCCGAGCCGCTTTGAATCCCGGCGAACCAGGCATCCGCCCGGCGCCGGGCGGCGGAGAGGGCTAGAGCCCCGAACCCGCTAACTATAATACACAAAACTATAACTATACGCAACTATATATACATAAACTACAATAACTGTAACTATAACGAACAAGAGAAACTAGGCGACGTGGAGCGTCAGCTATGCCGCGCTCCACAGTTCCAACGACTGACCGGCGGTAGAACGAACTGAGGAGCGGGCGGGCCGGCAGGGGTATATATCACCCGCCATGGCGGCGCCACTCTAGGGGGCGGCCTGCCGGCCCGCTGGAGCTGCTAGGGTAGAAGTTCTCCGACGACGTGCACGCGCGGCGTGTACACCTACTGGAATGGATATGAGCAAGCACTCGAAGAAGAATTTTGTGTTGCTGTAGTTGTTGACCTGGCATTGTTTGACCATGCTATGAACCTTGTTAATGATTGCTGTGTGTGCCTGACTATAACAATGCCACACACACATATTGCTATGGTTAGCTGCAGCCACCATGTGATGGAGAAGAATAAAAGATAAATCAGTTTCCATAAGTAGATTTTTTATTCCACATGCATTCAAACATACCTATGTAATGCTGAGGTAAACTTCATACATGCAGGGGAAAGTATCTTTAAAGGGGAGGGAACGGGAATTCACAAGCACATACACTAATGAGTCTTCACAGTGTGTGTGTGTGGCTGTCGTGTTTAATACCCACAGAATGGAGCCTTGGGTATTGCCTGCAGCCCCAAAGATACGTGGG
>NC_133770.1:249297449-249310103 GCF_003597395.2 Chelonoidis abingdonii | reverse complement strand
GAAGGGATATGAGTTTATATCGTCCAGTCCCCCCATGTTCCCTCGCGTAACAATCTGTAAACGAGAGGGAGCGACGAGGGACAAGAAGCTCCGGCTCTCGAAGTTTTCGGGAGGGCGCGGCGTAGTGGACCTCTCGGCCGTAAGTCTTTCCGCCGGAGCGTTGCAAGCTGCGGGACAACCAACAAGCCTATCTCAGGCCCTACGCATATAATACTGAGGCGCTGATTAAATTTAGGGAAGCTTTCTCCACAACAGCTCGGCAAAGAGGTTAACCGCCCTCCTGGAACGAAGGCAGAAAGGGTCGCACGCACTGCACTGCAGGCCATCTTTAGACGCCGCTGACTCGGCCGCTCGACCATCGCCTCGAGTCACTATGCGCCGCATCTCTGGCTACAGGTCCTGTCTCCCTCCGAACTCCAGAGCACAATACAAGACCTTCCGTTCGAGGCAGGGCCTATTTTTCTGAAAAGACAGACCCGCGCCTGCAAGTCTTAAGGACAGACAGGTCATTATGCGTCCCTCGGATGCACACGCCTGTAACGCAGCGTCGCGTTCAGACCGCAACAACAGCGCAGCCTTCCGCAGCCAGACAAGCAGGACTTGCCAGGAGACGTAACAGAAAGCGGGCAGGCCGCAACATTCTGTGGAACATGGGTGCAAACTCAAGTCCTCCAAGCCATCTCGGTCCGAAGCCGTCCTTTTGAAGGGCGCCGGGCACGTACCAGTTCTTTCCAGATCCATCCCCTCCCTTTTCCAACCGTCGCTCGTTCTTCTCCCGGCGTGGCACAGACTTCTACGGACCGTTGGTCCTCCGCATGCTGCGGCTTGGGTACCACCTGCAGTTGCTTCGTGCCAGCCTCCCAACCTCCTCCTCGTGCTCTCAGGACCCCTCTCACGAGCAATCCTCCTGCAAGAGGTTGCAACGCCCTCGACAAGGGAGCCGTGGAGGGGTGCCGGAGGATGAGACGGAAAGGGTTTAACTCCCGTTACTTCCTGATCCCCCAAAGCCAAGGAAGGTCTCCGACCCAATCCTCGACTCCGCGGACTCAACAGATACCTACTCAAGTTGAAGTCCGCATGGTTTCCTGGGGACCATTATCCTCCGCTGGAATCAGAATTTTGAGACGCTATGATCAGACTCTGTAGTCAGAGGATGAGATCATAGAACTGCCAACGAAGTATATTTCCATAATGTCCATCATTTCCGCCCATCGCAGATTCTCCCAATCATTGTCGGCGGCAGGCACTATCCATTCACGGTCCTATCCCATTCGGACTCTCACGGCCTCCGAAGCTGTTTACCAAGTTGTATAGTAAATAACCCTGATTTGAACCTCAGTAGTTCATATAAGGGTACTAGCATAAGTCCTAAGCTTAATCCAGCTTAGATCTGATAGGCCTGCACCAGGTCAGGATTGAATAGGGCCGACCCGCCTTTCCTCTCTCTGGGTCCCCAACCTTCCCCGGGGGGACCTCCAGCTACCTGTTCTCTGCTTCCCAAGCTCTACGTTCTTTCCCTCAGGACCATTGAGATGCAAAAACCACAGCTGGCTTTTGCTTCCCCGTTTCTGCCTTCCCGTGAGGGAGACAGATACCTGATACAGAGGTTTCAATTTCTCTGCCTACTAGAAAAAGAAACTTCCACAAGTTTTGAAAAAGAAAGCTTATATAGAAAAGAACAATACAGACTAATAAACTTGCAATAAACATTTATAAGGCTCTACTTAAAGAAAATCTAATAAACCGTCTGATTAAAAAATTAGGCCATTTAAATAGACCAGCATCAACACAGTAATACAAAGCAAGCAATATCATAGCCGATTTTACTTTGTTCCCGTTTTGTACTCACTGCCCCTTAGTAGAATAGAGAAGATTGAACACAAGATAGCTTTGTCTCACAAGCCGAGGAAGCAACAAAGAACAGCAATGCCACACGTGTAAATACACCCAAAGCTCCTCATAGCCAAATTAACTTTGTTTCCTTTGTACTCACAGACTTTTAGTAGAATATTTGAGATAAGATGGAGTTTAGAAGGAAACTTGTTTTTTACTCATGCCGAGGAAACCAACAAAGACCCAGTATACAATTCCCGCCCCCTGACTTTAAAACAATCCAGTTCTCTGATTGGTCTACTGGTCAGGTTTTGGTACCCTTTCCATGTAAAGAAACTTAACCTTACTTACCTATCTACTTATGACACAAGTGCATGGTGTTAGGTGTCGCTGTCCTCGCGTCGCAAGTCGGGTGCACGTATTCCCCTACCTCGACGACTGGGCTAATCAGGGGGCTCGCAGGATCGAGTCCAGGAACACGTCCGGTGGTCACGCCACCTTTTCTCCCTCACTCGGGGCTATCGATCAATGGGAAGAAGTCACTCATCCCTATCAGAGGATAGGAGTTCATCGGAGCCGTTTCTGGACTCCACCATATGCCCGGGCGGCTTCCTCCAGCAACGGTTCCAGACGCTGTCAGCCATCATCCGTGGCTACAGTCGGACCTCTGGCCTCCTGCGCACTTGCCTGACGCTGTTGGGGGCACATGGCACGCCCTGCACTTTCGTCAACGGCGCACGCCGATCTCCGCTTCGCCCTAACATCCTGGGCTCATGCCCTCAGCTCCGTCAGCGAGCGCACCTGGACAAGGGGTCAAATTCACCAAGGCGTCCTCCTTTCTCTCCAATGGGCTAGATCAGTTCCGTGTATGTGCGGATGCTCCATTCATCAGCCCAGCCCTGCTGTCCTGACGACAGAGCCGCATTCTCGATTTGGGATGGGGCTCAACCTGGGACGCTCCAGACCCAGGGGCGCGGTCTCCTCCCGACTGCCCCTGCATATCAACGTCGGAGTTGAGAGCTGTCCGCCTGGCTTGTCTCGCGTTTCGTGTCAGATCCAGCGCTGGTCAGTCTTTAGACACACGACGGCAGTTTACTACGTGCAACAAGCAAGGCGGAAACTGCGAAATCTCCTCTTCTCTCTTCGGAGCAACGATACTGTGGGAATTTTGCATAGCCCACTCGATTCACCTGATTGTTCTACTGCCCGGGGCTCGCATAACCCTGGCGGAACCGTCTCAGCCGGTCTTTCAGCTCCACGAAATGTCCCCTTCACCGGAAACGTCGCCCTTGCTCTCTTCGCAGTGGGGATCCCCGGCGGTGGACCGCTCTTGCAGACGGTCGCAGGAAAGAAAATGTCCGAGTTCTACTCTTTCCAGGGCCGCGAGCCAGGCTCGATAGGCGGACAGCCTTTCTAAAATCCCTACAACGCACTCTTCTATGCGTTCCCGTCCCGTCCCGTGCCACGAAGGTCCTTGCTGAGGCAGCGCAAGGCCAGGGCCCGCTGAAATTTTGATCGCTCCGGCATGGCCGCCAGCATTGGTACTCTCTGTTGCTGGACCCTGTAGTAGTCGACCCTTTCCCCTGCCTCTTCACCTGGACCTGATCTCACAGGACCACGGCCGCCTTGTCACCGACCTCCAGTAGCTGCACCTCTCGGCGGGCTCCTGATGGCTAACTCGGCTCGAATTACTATTGCTCTTGCCCAGTGAACAGGTCCTTCGGGAAGATAGGAAAACATCCACCAGGGGACATACGTAGCCAGTTGGAAGCGGTTTAAGTGCTGGTGCCGAAAAGCCTTTCAAATCCACCGATGTCTCCAATCGGTCATTCTAGATGACCTTGGTCGCTCAAGGAGCAGGGCCTGGCAGACTGTCCCATTCGCGTATAGTGCTCATACACTTTTCACCAGGAGTGAACAGCTCGTCTCCAACCCAATGGTTTCCGCAGATCTCAAAGGGCTGGGAAACGCCTTTACCGCAGGTCGCCCCCAGCCCTCTGGGATCTCAACCTGGTGTATCCCGTCTAATGTCTCCCCGTTTGAGCGCTGGCGTACGTGTTTCCTTCTTTACTTGTCTTGAAGACGGCATTCCTATGCGATCACTTCGCTCGGCACGTGTGAGCGCGCGCCCTCCAGTTGTGGATCCCCCGTATACAGTGTTCCATCGGACAAGGTGCAACTGAGCCGCACCCCGCATTTACTTCCCAGGTATCTAGCCTTCATCGTCACCCAAGACATATTCCGCCTGTCCTTCTTCCCAAAACCGCACTTGTCTCATAAGGACCAGCAGTTTACACTCCTTAACGTGCGCAGAGCGCCGCTTTACATACAGCGACAAAATCGAAATCCGCCCAACTCTTTGTGCGGCGCGGAACAGTAAGGTTTACCAGTTGCCTCTCAGCAAGGATTTCCTCATGGGTAACTGTCCCTGTATACGGAACCTGTTACGACCTGGCCCATCTTCATCCGGGCAGAGTACAGCGCATCACCAGAAGCCCAGCTCATCGCAAGCGTTCCTCGCACGAAGTGCGAGGCCAGGAGATCTGCAGGGCAGCGAACCTGGTCCTCAAGTGCACCTTGCACCATTAATGCCTCGTCTCAGTCCAGGGATGATCGGCCTTCAACGGGCTCTGCGTGTTGCGCACTAGTGACCTCTGACTCCGACCACCCCCGCCTAGGAAGGCTTGGGAATCACCTACTGAATGGATATGAGCAAGCACAACGAAGCAGAAAACACGGTTACTCAACCTTGTATACTTTGTTCTCGAGATGTGGTTGATCATATCCATTCCACACCCGCCCTCCTTCCCCACTGTCGAGCGCCGGCAAAGGACTGAGGGAGCGGGCGGGCCGAGGGGTATATATCACCGCAGGCGGAAAAAACACCACCCTAGGGGGCGCCGCCGGCCCGCTGGAGTTGCTAGGTAAGTTCTCAGACGAACGTGCACAGCGCGGCGCGTTACACCTACTGGAATGATAGAAGCAACACATCTCGAAGAACAACAAGTGTACAAAGGTGAGTAACCGGGTTTTTACTGTGTGCACAGTGTAAAATGGCCCTAAGACCCTCCTCAGCCGAAATAACCCTCTTCCCGTTTAGCCTTCTTACAGCCTTGTGTTCATAACGCACAGGACAATACTGAAGAACAGTGCAGGGTCCATGCTTTCTGACAGAGATGGCTGGTGTGCAGGTCAGTTGAAAAGAGACAGGAAACAGAGTAGGATGCCCATGGAATGATGGGATTGAGAAAACCACATCATGTGATGGTGAACCTGCCCCCATCAGGCACTGCAAACCCTTTCCAAAACACCCTCCCACTAGTTGCACAGTGGGATAGCTACCCACAGTGCACTGTTCTGTCAGTGCAAGAACTGCTATTGTGGATATCTCTGCTGACACAAGGTCCAGAGTGTGGACATGCAACAGTGATTTAATTACAGTGGTGGCTGTTCATCAACATAACTTAAGTCGACTTAAGGTAGAGTAGATATGGCCTGAGTTATTCAGGAATCACTGTTCTACACTCAATTCAGTTTGCCTTAATCCAGAATAACTTTAAAGTGTAGATAAATCCTTAACTCCTCCAAGGTTTCCTATTATTTGTATAAGGAGTGGAAAGATCAGGTTTTAGTCCTTTAAAATACAGATCTAAATTTGTCCAGTGCTACCTTTTGTGTTTTCTCCCACTTCATCCTGCTCTGTGTATAGTCAGGTTTTATTAATACATTTTCAGTGTGCTACAATAGTAATATCAGGTCACAGTTTAAGCATTTCCTTTTAAATTTGCTATGAACAGGCTGAGTTCATGTTTGCCTACATATTGCACATATGCATAAGCTGATTATTACTTGTATTACCGTACTACATAGAGGCCTCAACAAGGATCATGGCTGCACTGGGCTAAGCACTATGCAAATAGAGAGTAAGAGGCGTATCCCTGCCCAGAATGTCTTGCAATCTAAGGCTCCAATCTTGCAAATATTTATGCCTATGGTTAACTTTATTCACATGCTTAGGATTTTTAAAAAAACATATTACACAGTTCAACCACCAAGACAGTGTCATACAATTTCTTTTAAATAACTATTTATATAGAAGCATAATCTGCTACCAGCATTTGGTATGCTTGTGCAAATTTTACTTAGGCAACTCAGATGTTGTAATTCTATTGGTGTTTTCCCACATAGATTTTCTCACTTTGGTACCGTTGCAAAAGTTTCAGCATGAAGTATACCAGGATTTCAAATGTTTGCTCCTGGGGTCACGCCCACAAAGTAATCAACCAGATATGCCATGTAAGATATCTGCAAAAATGTCATAATTTACCAGATATGATAATCTTGTTTATATGTTTGTATCACCTTTGTATATTATGGGTTATAGATATGTGTGCATGTCTGTATTTCAAACTTGTGCTATGCTTCTGGATGACACTCCCAGACAGTTTGGCATCAGCACTGCCTAGCCTGCTTGATGGCCCATTAAAGACAATCACCTGTACAGCTGACCCATTGAGAGAAGGCAGAGACACCTTATGACTCAGCAAAGCATGCAGGGAAATGCCTACGGCAAGAACTCTGAGGCCTTGGCTACACTCTAGAGTTCCAGTGCAATAAAGCCGCCCACAGCGCTGTAACTCACTCCCCGTCCACACTGGCAAGGCACATACAGCTCTGTATCTCCATGGCTACAGCGCTGCAGGTACTCCACCTCCCTGAGAGGATTAACAGCTGCTGCGGAGTGGCTGAGATGCTGGTGCTCCAGTGTAAACGGGGAGTAACCTTATTATGCAGTGATTGACCTCCAGAAACTCCCCATAATCCTTTTAAGTGAAGGTTCCTCTTCTTGTTTTCTTGTGATGCCTCTCTTTGTTTTGTTGTGAACTCCAGGCTCCCGGAACTGCTTATCAAAAAAACAAACACAGCTACTGTTTGCTGTGAATGAGTAGAGGCAAGCACGGGGGCTCCCTTTGGAAGGCCCACAGCTAATGTTTGCTTGAAGGGGGGTGGGGAAGGGTCCGTATCCATGAGGGGCTGCTTATCTGGTCTGTGAGAAAAAACAAACAGCTGCTGTTTGCTTTCAGTGAGTGAGAGAGGGGTGGAGGGAGGGGGGTTGGAACTTGAAAGACAGCATGCTGACAGTGTCTGCACACCAAAAATCCACTCTCTCTTCTCCCACGCTCCCAACCCACCACCCCCTTTTGAAAAGCACATTGTAGCCACTTGAATACTGGGATAGCTGCCCATAATGCACCACTGCAAATGCTGCAAATGTGGCCATGACAGTGCACTAGCAGCTGGCAGTGTGGACAGACGCAGCGCTTTCCCTATCGATGTCAGGACAGGTTACTCCGGCTGTACAGCTGCAAGCCGTAGCATCCTAGGCTTCAAGCATGTGTGGAGCTTGTGTTCTGAAACAAAGGAAGTTACAGATCGGTGTCAAGACGACTTAAGGCAGACTTCTTCTTTTGTCGTTCAGTCGCTGTTTATACGGAGGAACTTTGCTACAACTAAGGAGTCGCCGTGTTGTCGTATCACAACAACACGGTCGTGCACCTAAGATACAGTTTATTTGGGATAAGCTTTTAGGGTGAACTCACTTCAGAAATATCTTTGCCAATATTCGCACGCCCCGGTCGATCCCCATCCCCACCGCCGAATGCCCTGAAGCCTGGAGCGCCCCACTCCGCCAAATGCACCGACGCCCAGACGCGCCCCCCGCCGCGTGAGTTAAAAAAAAAAATTCACAGGACCTAGAGCGCGCGGGGCCCATTCGAGTGATCGGCCTTAGCTGGCCTGCTTGCATCACAATCGGTTATTTAGTACCCAGACCGTGAACATCTAGAATCTATTGAATTTTGTCTAAAATACTGTCGCGCTGCAGTGACAGGCAAATCCTACCTTTTTAACTTACTTCCTCTTTTATTTATCCTGCCCCCTTATCTACGCAACCGCGACCCATCCGCGGTTCTACCAGATCAGCACCCTCACCGGTTCATTCCCTGACGTCCACCAGTTTATACGCCCATCATATGCAGCAATGCCCCTCTTGCTATGCTACCATCGGCAACTGGCGCACTCCGGAACAGATAATGCGCAAAATCCGATCTCAGGAATGGCAATATACAAAACCTGTCTAGGGCGACTTTCAGCTCCTTGGCACTTAGCATGACCTTAGGCTGCCATCTTCATGCAGCAAAACTTCAGGACCGACTTCAAAGCGAAATGCTGCGCTTCACGTAATCTGCAATTTGACCCATCAGCTCTGGGCTCAACCACAGACTGTAGAATGTTGCTCACTTACCACAGTTCTCCTCCCTTGGGTTTTCCACCTCTACGCATCGCACGGGCCTCATCTCCCTGATTGAACTAACCTCGCATTATCTCTAAGCTTGCTTGCTAGCATTATATACCTGCCCTGGACTTTCCATCCTGCGTTGGACGAAGTGGTCTCCCCGAAGTCACCGCTCACCTGTCTGGTAGCTCTATAGGTGCTACGGATTCTCTGTGCTTTTCGATCCAGCCGAACAGCTACTCCTCCTGTATTTCAAACCATAACTTGTCCTTAACAAATCTAATTGAAGTTGGTTACAGTGCATAGCCTCGTATGCTGAAACCACTGTCTCAAACTTCAATTTTTCTTTGTAACAATTCTTGCTCATCTCCTTTTCTATTAATATACACAAGTAGGCATTGGCTTGATCCAGTGTGCTATTGTAAGGGACTGAGTGTGTATCATGCTAAGGAATTTATTTGGTGCTACCAAGCTGCCGACCTGCAGACGTTAACGATTTTACGCTTCTCCATTATCTTTTCTTGGGAAAATCTATTATTTCATATGATCATTCGCTGCTATGTTGCCTTGGCCAGCCTTTTGTCTGTCTCTTTTTAAGTTCTTGTCAGGGTTATTAGGTTGAAGTTTCTATGAGTTCTGATCGACAAAAAGCTGCTCGCGCTTCTTCCATGCTAACCATTTTAACCACTATTGTTCCTTTGATCTTCAGCACCTCTTCTTGGTTTTTCTTTGCTTAAGGTCTTTTTGCTATGCTCTGGAGTTGAGCTTGCTAACTTTTGTGCTCCGTTGCTCTCTTCATTCATCCATCTGTCTCCATCAGCTGTACAGACAAGATTGTCAGTTTCGAGGTGATCGTTAATAAACAATTAGTTACATTTCACCTACATCGCGTTTGTACACTTAGTTATCGTCTTCTTAAAAAATTTCATGATTTATAATACATTGACCTGCATCCGTGTCGCCTATATTACGACAAGGCACACATTATTACTGCACCCACAACATCAACAGCGTCCATCCCTGACTGCCATCCAACTAGGAAAAGCTCTTAGATGATGATCTAATCTTAGACAGATGTGTTACTAAAGTTGTTCCACTATCTCTCTGAAGTCAGTTAACTTGGACTCTGCGGTATGTATTACACTCGAAGGGTAGCCTCGCACCTCTATCTTATCGACTTTACAGCCCTCGCCTGTTTACTGTGTGGCAGCGCTTCAATACCCTCCTTGGGTCAGTGGTGTGTGTCCTCACCAGGAGCACTTCCACTGACCTAAGAGGGGTAGTGTGCAGAGCTGAGACACCAGTCTCTCAGATCTGCTGGCAGTTCCCTACTTGGAGCCCGGCTGCTGCACAGACTTCTGGTGTGTTACTCTCCCTCCACTCGGGTGGGAGTGTGGGGGGAGCGGGGGGAGCTCACAGCTGGGTCCAGGCACCTAGGCTTCTCACCATGGCTCCCAGACAAGAGTGGAGTCCATTCTCACCCCAGCTCCCAGGCAGGAGCAGAGTCCAGCCTCCCACCTGTCCAGGGGAGCTGGGGGAAGCTCGACTCTAGCTGCCTGCTTTCTTGTTAATTTCATGGCTCCTATCAACAGCTGATTTAAGTAACGAAGTGTCTACTCGTACACTGCATCGCCCTAATTACGTCGACATAAGCCTTACGCCTGTTGTGCAGGCGGAGTTATAACAGTGTAGCACAGCACTTAGGCTATGTCTACACTTACCAGAGATCAATGCTGATGTGATCAATGTAGCAGGGGTCAATTTAGCAGGTCTGGTAAATTCTTACTAAATTGATTGCAGAGTGCTCTCCAGTCGACTCCAGTACTCCACCGGAATGAGGAAAGTAAGGTAAATCGACGGGAGAGCATCTCCCATCAACGCAGCACGGTGTAGACACCACAGTAAGTTGACCTAAGCTATGTCAATTCAAGAGTGGCATAACTTAGGTTGACTTACCACGGTAGTGTAGACAAGGCCTAACATCAGCAGGAGGAAGGCTGTTGTGTAGACACCGACATAATTAGGTTGACATAAGCTGCCTTACATCGACCTGTGTAGTATAAACCAGCCCTAAGGGAGTGGATTCCACATCTGAAAGAGACAAGATGGGTGAGGTAATATCTTTTAGTGGACCAGCTTCTATTGGTGAGACAGACAAGCTCTCTCACCAACAGAAGTTGGTCCAATAAGAGATATCACCTCACCCACTTTCTCTCTCTAGTATCCCAAGACCAACAATCTACAACTATACTATATATTGTGTATAGTCAGTTTCAGTTTCCTCTGAAGAGGAAGCAAGTTAATCAGTTTACCCTGTTCGTGTGTGTCTTTACTACAGAAACAGGTAAGAACAAACATTAGGAAAATTTCATTTTAAAACCTAACAATTGTCAGGGAGAACTAGGAACAAAATGTAGTGCCTAAAACTAATTGTAACTAAATTTCAGTGACTAGATTTTTCAAGTTGACAGTATCCCTCAAAAAATTATAGCAAGCCCAGCAGCATAATGCACTGTGTTGTGCAGTTACCAAGTTCAGGTCACAGAATCATAGAATATCAGGGTTAGAAGGGACATCAGGAGGTCATCTAGTCCAACCCCCTGCTCAAAGCAGGACCAATCCCCAGACAGAGCACAGCACTGAGCTTCATCTCTAGTATACCCAGGCAGAGGTAAGGATGGGAAATAAATGAGGAAGGAAATACCATAGACACGCTGATTGAAAAATATATATGTTTGACATATCAAAGCAAAACCTTTGCCCTGTTCACTAGAAATGGCAGCTGACCCAATTAAAATATGAAAGTTTAAAGGAAAACAAATAGATAATGATTAGTGAAGGAAAAAACTTAATGGGCTGGGTTTTCTGTTGGACCTCTTAGAAGGCATCAGAACAGAAGGTAAAGCTCAGGAGAGAGGAGAACGACGGTGGATTAAAGCGATTTGTAAAGTGCCTCAAATCTGGGCTGCTTTGGGGTTGACAGAAACCTCCAGAATAAGTTAAAGGGGCCCACAGAGCTGGCTGCACATCTTGTAGACCCATTTCTGTAAACATTTATACATATGAGTAGTCCCATTGAGGTGGGACAGCTCATATGACCAAGTTACTCAACTGCATAAGTAGCTGCAGGATCAGACCTTAAGTTCTCAAGACTGAGAAGTCTATGACTCCAATATTACAAGCAAGATGCACAGAGGTGGACAGGTCTCTGTGGCAGCATGGAGCCACACTGACTTCAACAGGGCTCTGCACAGGTACAAGGGTCCACTTGCAGACCTCTCATTTAAGTACTGGAGCTTTATGTTTGCAATGAAGTCAATCTCTTTTTTTTCAGCATTCCCTTTCTTCCCAGTTCTAAATCCAGTAGACCGAATTTTTTATGATTTCCTTCCATATCCATTAACCTCTCTGATTCCATCCTACTTTTGCTCAAAAACATGTTTGTACAACATCTAACACAATATGGTTCTGATCCATAACTGGGATATCAAGATACTACCACAATACAAATACAAATTACAGGAAACAACCACAAATATCTTCCAGTGTGAGTCTTGAAAGGCTCTGTTCCCTTTAAGATGAATGATAAACTCCTTACCAAACATGATGTCTACAACTGGTTCAGATCCATCATGTCTTACATCTGTTGTCACTACACAGTTGATATTGGAGGCACGAGCTTTTTTACTGTTTACATGTTCAAGAAATATTCTGAAAAGATTAAAGAAATATAGATTAAGTAAGAATATACAGAAGATATTTCTGCAATTAATTTACATAGTTTGATGTTGCTAGCTAACCAAAATACAAACCAATTAGGATTTATATTTACTGCTCCAGTTCTACAAGGAGTTCCATAAGTGCAGACTCAATTGCATGATCATTTTAACAGATTACTACTACAAAGAAATTTTAAAATCCAATTTGCTTTTCACTATTTTGTTTACTTGCTGCATTTCTTTTTGCGAGCTGGGATAATGCAATCAATCAATCAAATCAGTTTTATTTTTCTTTATAACCAATTTTACTTTCAGGGTTGTCAATGTTTCAGTGTTTGGAGTTCAGAGAAATGTTTATTTTGTTTAAATCTCTCTCTCCCTTGGATTTTTTCCCCAACTCCATGGTAACATTTCTAATGATTTGCTGAAGTTTGTGTAATTTGTTTTTCAACATTTAAATTTTGGCCGAAGTTCAATTAACAGGGTCCCTTTGAAGCCAAGTCAATCACCTGCAGGAGTCAGTAGGGGATTCCCTGCACGCACACCAATGTATTCTGTTGTGGGTTACTTTTCTTGCCTTTCTCTGAAGCATCAGCGATGGCAACAGCTGGAGATATGACATTGGAACATAAGAACGGCCGTACCGGGTCAGACCAAAGGTCCATCTAGCCCAGTATCTGTCTACCGACAGTGGCCAATGCCAGGTGCCCCAAAGGGAGTGAAGCTAAGGGTACGGCTACATTAGAAATTTCAAAGCGCTGCCCCGGCAGCGCTGTGGGAACACTGCCGCGGCAGCACTTTGAAGTG
>NC_133770.1:249287340-249296297 GCF_003597395.2 Chelonoidis abingdonii | reverse complement strand
GGGCGGGCTTGGGGGACGACTACTAGAGCCCCTCTGAGCCTCTCCTGCTGCAGGATGTGGGCCGGAACTGGACAGCAGCCCCAGAGATTTCCCTGCAGCCTAGAGGAGGCTTGTGGTAGTTGATCAACTCCGTGCTGCTGAGCATCCCAGCAAGGCCCAGAAGCTCAAGGCCGGCTTTTTAGGAAGTGCGGGCCAATTTTTTGAAACGTTTTGGGCGGTGTCCCGGCGGGATGACTAAAAGAAACCGAAACCATGTGAAGATAAACACTAGGCCTTTCCATTTCTTACTCCCCAGTGCCGTAGAAAATACTGAGTTTAAGGTGGCGCCACATTTACGTATTGTACCAATAGGCGTTACCATACGTCCAATTTAACGGGGCCCGGATGGCAATTTAGAACCAAAAAAGCATGGACATGTCCGTGAAAAATACGGATTGTAATGTTTTAACCCTACCTAAAGTTTTCTTTTTCCAAAAAGGATGGGCCGAACTAGAAATGAGCTCCGTTTCACTTGTAGGTCCCCACCACTCCCTGGGGGTGTGCTTAGGCTGACCAGATGTCCTGATTTTAGGGGACAGTCCAATGGGGGTCTTTTTCTTATATATGATTCCTTACTACCCCCAGCCTCATTTCCAATTTTTTCACCACTTGCTGGTCTGGTCACCTAGGTGTGCACATGTATGGTTCCCAGCTGCTCCCTGCTCCTCATGAAGCAGCAGTGCGCGGTTACTTGGCCCTTTGGCGAAGCTGCAGGGCACTAGTAGGACATGGAGGTGCTGGCTTGAGGCAGGGCAGGGGGTTTGCAGGCGCTGGCTGCCAGACAG
Organism: Chelonoidis abingdonii; assembly: GCF_003597395.2. Taxonomy (NCBI): domain Eukaryota; kingdom Metazoa; phylum Chordata; order Testudines; family Testudinidae; genus Chelonoidis; species Chelonoidis abingdonii. The sequence goes on along the minus strand of NC_133770.1, from coordinate 249,295,473 downwards.
GTGCTGGCTGCGCAGCGGGCAGGCGGCGATGCAGGCTGGCTGCCCAGACAGGGGCGGCTGCAGGCCAGGGCCGGGTGTGCGGGGGTTTGCTGCAACAGGGGCTGGCTTGCAGGGCAGGGCAGGGAGTTGCAGGGCTGGCTGCAGGCAGGGGCTGGGCTGCAGGCAGGGCAGGGGTGGCAGGGTGCTGGGCTGCAGACAGGGTGGCTGGACTGCAGGACGGGGCAGGCTGTGCAGGGCTGGCTGCAGGACCGGGCTGCTGCAGGCAGAGGACGGGCGTGCAGGGCCTGGCTGGGACAGGGGAGGTGGGGTGGGCTACCATGGCTTGGCTTCAGGCAGGGCCTCAGGGGAGGCAGCCAGGGTGTGGGCAGGCCTGGAGACAGGGAGTGGGGGACTGGCTGCCTTCAAGCAGGGGGTGCGGCAGGGTATGGCCTGAAGACAGGGCAAGGGTGTGCCGGGTGCCTGGTGCGCAGGATAGCAGATGGTGCAGGTAGCTGTGTCTGGGCAGGGGGTCTGCTGCAGGCAGGGGCAGGGCGGCTGCTGCCGCCTATGCGACATCGCCCTGGCTGCGGCAGTCGGGTTGTGGGGTGGCGTGCGAACAGGGGTGCAGCTCGTACATGGGGGTACAGACCTACCCATGTACAGTAAGTGTCCCTCCTCCTTCTCTTCCTCCACTCCCAGGGTAGCAGCAGCAGCCCAGGGCTCAGGCCGTTGCTATTTTAAAGGGCCAGGGGCTCCCTGCTTCCACTGCTCCTAAGCCTTTGAATACCGCGGGAGCCCTGGGGACAGTGCAGGGGCTCCGTGAGGCTATTTAACAGGGCGCTGGGAGTAGAAGCAAGGGAGGCCGCCCCACTTTGAAATAGCCCCCAGGTGCTCCAGCATGTGGCGCTGTTCTTCTGGGTTGGCAATTTTAAGGGCCTTGAGGCCACAGTCCCTGCTTGGAGCCCCACAGGCTCTTTTAAAATTGCCCTCCCGGGAAATCTGGCCACCCTGGTAACAGGCGCACTCGGCAGTGGCGATGTGTGGGGGCCCTTTAGGGCGGCGGGCCCGTATTCGGGGAATGGCTTTGAATTGTCGCCTAAGCGGCCCTGATCGTCTGGCAGCGTCTGGGGGACAGAACTGCGCCTTTCCCTGCAGCGTGGGGATGCCTCTTGTGGTATCTCTCCTGCTGCAAGACTAGCTCCGCACCCCCTCCCCCTACCTCTGTCCAGCTCTGAAGACAGCCCAACAGAAGTAAGAGTGGCACTCCATGACCCCCCCCCCCCCCCCGCCACACACACACACAACAGGTTTGAAACCGTCCCACACATTCCCTTTTTGGGTCGGGACCCCCATGGTTACAACACCATAAAATTTTCAGATTTAAAAATCTAAAAATGTGAAATTTACCAATTTTCAAATCCTATGGTCATGAAATTGAGAATAATGGATCAAGACTTTGGTAGGGCTGTACTAATAACAAAGGCCCTAATCTTACAGCTGACTCCACATGGGTTGACCCTTGCACTCACGTGGATCCTCAATGACTCTGGGACTGGGGCCTCTGTTCTTAGCATAGTAAAGTTAAGCACATGCATGTTTGCAGGCCTTAGTAAGTACCTCTACACTTTGAGCTGGAGGTGCAAATTCGAGCTAGAGGAGACTTAACCCATGCTAGCTCTGACTGATCTATTGTGCCAAAAATAGAGTGTAGCTGTGGCAGCAGAAAGGGCTACCCACACACCACATGCTTAGTGTCTCAGACTATATAGTGTGGCTAGGTCCATTCCCTCTACTCCTACACTCTATTTTTAGCACGCTAGCTCAGTCCCAGCTCCAGCAGATATGTCCCCTTAAGTTGGAATTTACACTTTCCAGTCATAGTGTAAAGTAGACATACCCAAAGACACAGAATCAGAAGACAGACTAGTTGTATTTCAACCCATCTTCTGATCATTTGTTACAGGATACCTTTCCTGTGGAACTTTGTTACAGTATCTTTCTCTGAAAAGTTAATAAAAAATGGTGCCTTGCTATTAAAGAATTGCTTCCTCAGTGTGTTCAGACATATATCTGATTACTGATAGTAAATCATATCTTATTGTAGTGACAGTAATTTTCACTGCTGCATTTTACTCTCATCAATGTAGTAAAGACAGCACATCAGAGGGGGAACTAGATTCTATTCCTTCTTTTACAACATCAACAATTGTTTGCTAAATTCATGTAAATTACATTTGTGCAAATCGAGTGAACACATCTGTACAGAGGAGTATGTGGCACCTTAGAGACTAAATTTATTTGAGCATTATCTGTACAGGTGTCACCAAACCAGTAGTCTGAAAACAATGGGGTTGCATAGGTCTTGCTGGGGTCTTAAGTTGGCCAACTCTCATGATATTTGCTACTTTAACTTAAATATAAGAATGGCCATACTGAGTCAGGCCAATGATGCCTGTTATTATCCTGTCATCCAATAGTGGCCAAGGAGAGCTGCTTCAAAGGGAATGAGTAGAACAGAGCAATTATCAAGTGATCCAACCCATCCTCGAGTCCCAGTATCTGGCAATCAAAGGCTTGGGGACAGGGAGGGGTATAGGGGGATGGGCTGCTCCCCGTGAACCAAGTTTGGGGGGGAGGGACGGGCTGCTCCCCCTGAGGAAGGTATGGGGGAGATCGGCTGCTCCGCGTGAGGGGGTATCGGGGGACAGGCTGCTCCGCGTGAGGGGGGCACGGGGGGTGGGGACGCGCTGCTCCCCGTGAGGAGGGTATAGGGGAAACGGGCTGTTCCCCGTGAGAAGGGCATGGGGGGATGGGCTGTTCTCCGTGAGGAAGTATAGGGGAGACGGGCCGTTCCCTGTGAGGAGGGGATGGGGGGGGCGGGCTGCTCCCCGTGAGAAAGGTATAGGGAAGACGGGCTGTTCCCCCTGAGGGGGGATGGGCTGTTCCCTGTGAGAAGGGTATAGGGAGGACGGACTGCTCCCTGTGAGAAAGGTATAGGGGAAACGGGCTGTTCCCCGTGAGGGGGTATCGGGGGATGGGCTGTTCCCCGTGAGGAAGGTATAGGGAGGACGGACTGCTCCCTGTGAGGAAGGTATAGGGGAGACGGGCCGTTCCCCGTGTGGAGGCGGAATGGGGGCGGGTGGCCGCCCTCCCGAGCTCTCCTCACCGCGTGGTTTCCACGTTGGTCTGGAAAGGGCAAAACCGGACCATGACGCTCTTCACGTGCCTCAGTACCGCCGCGGCCTTGGGCACCGCCATCTTCCCCTTGCTCTGCCTGGGACTACAATTCCCAGACGCCCCTTCGCCAAGGCGGGACGCAGAGGGCTGCGGTGCGCGCAGTTCTGTGGGAAATGTAGTGCTCGGCGGGAGCGCGGTGCTGCGGCAGGACCCGGATGCCGGGGCCCCTAGCGGAGCCGCTGTGCTGGTGCCTGGGCTTGCGCCCTAGGGGTACTCGCAGCCTGTCCCCTCCCCTCGGTTCTCCCGCTGCGGGGTGACAGCGTTTGCAGCTGGGGCTGCTGCCTCAAATGAGCCGTTTTCACCCATGTAAAGAAATTGTCCCCGCATTGGGAACGGACTCAGATGTTGCCCTGGGAGCAGTCGGATGGGTGCGGGGCAGTGTGCGCCCCGCCGGGTAGCGTTCATTACAGTGCAATGCAATGAACAGAAATGCGTGAGGAGCAGGACACCCCTGGCCTCACCAAAGCTTTCGAAAGACAAAGGGTAAAGATTCGAGTTCAGGGCAATTGTTAGGAAATTGGATTCTTTTCACGTCAACATTTTTATTTGATTCTTTTTTCTTCATCTAACTTATTAAACAACAGGAGCAAAAATGTAGAACTATAAACGTAGTATATATCTGTGCCCTGGTGCCCTGTAGTTTGCTCATACAGGGCCCCACTCCAGTTGGCTTTGTGCAGATGGACATTCATTGGGTTGTCAATAGAATTGCCAGCCCTCCAGGATTGTCCTGGAGTCTCCAGGAATTAAAGATTAATTTTTAATTAAAGATTATGTCATGTAATGAAACCTCCAGGAATATAGCCCACCAATATTGGTAACCCTTGTTGGCACATGAAGTATCACTTGCAGAATCAGGACAGACCCTAGTTTCTTGTAAGTTTCTCTGCCGTCATAGAATTTAGAATTGCTGGCGTTAAGGATATAAAGATGTATATCCCTGGCTATATATGGCCCTGAGCCTCTAATGCGTTGCTGTGTGGGCATGGATACATCCATACAGAGCTCACTGCAGGATCTGAGCCTATTTCTGTAAAATATACCAATTGGTTTCCACCACTTCTCCTAGGAATTGTGTCTTGCTTTGGTTTGCCTGGCCTCCTCTGATAATATCTATCAATTTTTTAAACAAACCTTTTTTATAAGAATTGTTGTATACTAAACAAAGGGCAATCTGAATCATTACTATTATAAAATATAGAAGAGAGACCTACTGAAGAATCTGATAGAAATGGAAATAAAGACTTTTTTAAAATAGGTGCATTAGAAAATATATAAAAGGAGGTAAGATAAACCAGCTAAATCATAGGTCATTAAATAAACACTGTTGAAGTTGATTGGAATGCAGCATAACCGATGCAATTCATCAATTTTACGGCAGAGGGCAGAAACAACTTTTGTAAAGTTTTTGGGAGTTGTGTGCTATCTGAAATTGTTGGTAAAGTACTGGGATCCTAACAAACCTTTGGTGTGAGAGCTTGGAATAAATCCGTTTTGGTAACAAATTTAAATACAGTGTGAAATTCTAGGGAGTCTTTCAATACTGTATTTCATTTTTACCTTGGTTGAAGTGCTTCTGATGCTTTTTTTCCAGTAGTTAACTGATGTACAAAATAGAATAGTTGGCATCACTTGGAAATGGTAAACTATTGTTGTAATGTAGCTTTAGCTCTTTTTTTTAATGTAGTCACTAAATTAACTCCATCTTTCTAGTGAGATGCAGCCGAAACAATAAATTAAATAGTTAAACTAATTTCATAAGTAAGTATTTTAAAACTTTGTCTTCAAATTCATTTATATTATAGCTTTGTCTTTGCAAAAATAAGTCTCTGAGAGAAAGCATTGTAACAAACATACTTCTTAAGCAAAAACTCAGTGATTTAAAAGAGGATTTGCATGAGTAAGAAGTGCCAGATCAGGCACATAGGGGGCAAATAGAATGTTTTATATTTAAAAGGTAAAACCAAACTATAGAACTTCAACAATCCTTTTCTTGCTTCATTATAATACAAATCAGTAACAACATTTCCATCAAATATCGGAGGGGTAGACCTGTTAGTCTGGATCTGTAAACGCGGCAAAGAGTTCTGTGGCACCTTATAAACTTATTGGAGCATGAGCTTTTGTGGGTGAATAGCCGCTTTGTCATCAGCCTCTCTTAAAGCAGGATGGATCAACCTTGATTTGAGAATGCAGAAGAAAGGGTGTATTTTACTGATCATTAAGAGTTCAGTTCTGCCAGGTGCTGGGCACCCTGTACTCCTGTTGATTTCAAAACAGGTAAGGTGGAAATAATCTTTATATGTGTTTTGATAGCAGTTTCCTGTGGAATTTGTACAGTTTGCTGTGCAGAATCCAGAGCGAAGAGAACCTTCTACAATCATCTCCTCCATAATGCAAATCAACCAACCTGTTGGCCTTTGTCATAATCTATAAAAGTTTTATCTTTCCTCCTAGATTTGAACCATCACTTTCGAAAGATATAAAAAAAATCCCCCTTTCAGGAATTTTTTAGCTGCCTGAATGTGATCCATCCGACTTAAAGTAACATAAGGGAAAATATAAGTTTGATAATCTTAATACAACATATTCTTTCCTCCTCCCTTAAAAAGATGGAATCTTTCTATGAAATGACTGTAGGCATCTTGTTTGCTTAAAGAAGGATCTTCTCTGTACTTGGTTACAAACAAGTACTAGAATGAATATGGGACAGAAGCAGGAATTTTAGTTTTGATCTTTTACAGTTTAAGCCCATCAGTGTCTCCACTTACCCTGGACTTACACAGGTGTAACTGAGATTGAACTCTGACCCATAGTGTCTTAATTTGATTAGCTCATAACAGTAGCTAATATGAATAGCTCATAACAAATTATCCACAAAGGACCTGAATCATTCCTTTCCATTCCAGCAGTTAATCTGAGAACTCTGAAATGTCTATGCTAGAGACTATTCTCCAAGGATTCACATTTGAAACCAAGTGATTCATTATTCTTAAGTACTGTATAGTGATAACTAGAGTATAGTTACTTTTAACAATGAGGTTGTAACATCTGTAACACTGGTATCCCAACCTGATTGATTTTTATTCTAATTACTATTTTAGAGAGGCAAACTTTCTCAAAAGGAAAAATACAGTAGTCCCATTGACTAATTTAGCAGTCCATAGTTTTATATCTAACCAATGTATGCATCAGGCAGCAATTCAGCCCCTTCACACACCCTCATTATGGAAAGGGTGTTAGCCTGAGACAGTTGGAACTAGGTTTTACTTTACAGAAGATAGACTATCTGCAGTGTTCTACCCCCTCCACATCTATCATCGGCAATTGTGTAGTTAAGATAAAGGCACACTGAGGTTGCAAATAGTCAGGAGGTATTTATTAAGAGTAACAATAGCAGGCTAGGACTCCCTGAAAACTAAGATAACACAATAACAGCTTGGTTGTTAACACAAATGATGTAAATGGAGGTGAACCCCAGAGCCCCAAACCCTATACACAATTGGGTACACAGGACTTAACAACAAGGACTATACTATATCATACAGACACTGGACAGGAGACACAGACAGGAACCAGGTTCTCAGGGACAGGTGCCAGGAACAGGAACTGGAAATTAGGAACTTCGGTGACAGGTAAGTAGATCTTCAGTATGGTTTCTTCTGTCTTCTATTCTTTATTTCATCATCCTGCATGCTGAATGCGAATGCTATCTCACGTGATGATGGAACAGGTGAGTGGAGGTAAGTTAAGGGAACCTTGGTAGACGTTACTGGTTCACCTCAAGTCCTAATCCCTCAGGGCTCTAGCTAATAGCAAGGCTGGTACTCTGTGGGAGAGCTTCTATGCCTCACTAGGTTGATCTGCTTTTACAGCATCCAGAGACACAGAGTGCCCCTCAGAGGGTGACACTCCCTTATATGCATTCTCTGTTGCTAGGCAGCTTCTACTGCCACGAGACACTATCTTTCCCGTCTTTTCCTTGTTTTGGCGCCAACCTTGAAAAGTTGAAGGAGAAGGGATGCGAAGATAGAGGACTGACTATCCGTTTACCAATCCAAAATGGCGATTATGTACCCTTAATGAATTCAACCTTTTCTACCCAACGACGGGTGGCAACAAGCTATCATTTTAGCTAATTTGTCAGCCTGTTTTTTTCTCTTTTTTCCTCTTCCTTGTTTTGATCATTTTTTCTTTTGGTCTGTCGCTTGTCCATTACTTCTTCTCACTTTCATTTTCCTTTCTGTAATGTAATTACATAGAGAAATGCATGCGCTTCAGAGTTGAGATCTGGCTTCAGTTTCTTCAAAGGTCATGTTTGGTTCTGGAGTCTTGGTTCAGGCTCCTTTCTGCTATTAAGTTGATTCCTTCCCTTGGATCCTTTAATCTTTTTTTCCTGATTATTTCCCCAAGACCCTCTGTCACAGATGGCTACAGGCCTAGGATTTAGCATCTGGTAATTAAATTCCAAACACCTATTCCTAACATAAGGTACTCTCTGTATGAATAAAACATAATGCTACCTGGGGGCAGCAGCCCTCAAAGAAGAGAGGTAAGCCAAACAAGCCCTGCATGCCTGCCTGTTATGTGCAGAGGCAGTGTTTCCAGCTGGCTGCACAGAATGCCAAGCTTGGTGTTGTCAGAAGTGTCGTCAGATGCTACCGGTGTGGTGCTCTGCTGTTTCCTTGTTGGTATCACTCGGCCGTGTGCGTGTGCTCGCCCTGTGTGCTGCCCCAGCTCTGCAGATAAGCTGATGCAGCAGACCCGACGAGAACCCCCAATGACCACAGACTCTAGTAAGGTGCAAAGTCGCGTCTGCTAGGTTTATTGTGATCTCGGACACAATGGCAGTTCCCTGTAGGTTTCTTAGCCTAATTCAGGGCATACTACGAGAAAGTGCCTCTTGGCAATGGACCC
>NC_133770.1:249268240-249284650 GCF_003597395.2 Chelonoidis abingdonii | reverse complement strand
TAACAGACATTTATAACACGTATAGAATCTTATCCTGATATTTTGTCTTAAAATCTAGCTAGACTGGAGTGACAGCAATCTTAATATTTTAAACTTATTCATTCACATTTTATATTATCTGCCCCACTTATCTACCCAGCGTACACCATCACAGGCCCTAACCAGATCAGCCCACACCATCACGGCTTCAGTGTGCGGCTGCACGTCACCAATTGTAATATACGCCATCATATGCCCAGCATATGCCCCCTCGCTATGCTACATCGGCCAAACTGCGACATGTCACTTCCGAAAGGATAAATGGTGACACAATCGATCTCCGGACTATTGGCAATATACAAAAACCTGGTCGGGAGCACTTCAGCCTTCCCTTGGCGCCCACACTATATAGCATGACCTTAAGCGTGGCCATCTGCCCAGCAAAAAACTTCAGGACTCCGACTTCCAGATGAACTGCATGAGCTTCAGTTCATCTGCAATTTGACACATCAGCTCGTGCGACTTAAACCATAGACTCGCTGAATGCGCTTGCCCTAATTACATAACCAGTTTCTACCTCCTTGCGTTTTCACACCTCTACTGCCGTTAATTAGAACAGGGCTCTCATCCTCCCTGCATTGAACTAACCTCATCATATTTCTCTAGCTTGCTTGCTAGCCTTATATTAATACCTGCCCCTGGACAATTTCCACTACCTGCGTTCTGACGAAGTGGTATTCACCTACGAAAGCTCACGCTCCAAAATGTCTGTTAGTCTATAAGGTGCTACAGGATTCTCTGCTGCTTTTACAGATCCAGACTGACACAGCTATCCCTCTGATATTTAAAAACAATAACATTGTTTAACAATCTAATGAAGTTTTGGATACCAGTGCATAGCATGTATGCTGAAAACACTGTCTAAACTTAATTTTTCCATTTGTAACAAATTTCTTAGGCTCATCTTCATTATTCATATTAATATACAAATAGGCATGGCATTGATCCAGTGTGTGCATGGTCAAGAGACTGATGGTTTGTGTATATGGCTAGAGGAATTTATTTGTGCATACAAGACTTGCCGACCCTGCCAGAGTTAACGATTTTAGCTTCTCCATTATATTTTCCTTGGGAAAAATATATATTTATATGAATCATTCAGCTGTATGTTGAATTGGCCAGCATTTTGTCCATGTCTCTTTTTAAGATTTCATGTCGGTTATTAGTGAAGTTTCCTATGTAGTTCTGATGACAAAAGCTGCTCGCTGCTTTTCACATGCCTAATCAATTTTAACCATAATTGTTCCTTTGATCTTCAAGCACCCTTCTTCTTGGTTTTCTCTTCTGCCTTAAGGTCTTTTGCTATGCATCTGGAGTTGAAAGCTGATAACATTTCTGCTGCTGTCAAGTTGGCTCCTTTCATTATCAATCTGTCTCCATCAGCTGTAAAGGAAAGATTGTAAGTTTTAGAGGTGATAAAGTTATAAGAAACAATTTAGCATACATTCAAACTAAAAATCGGTGTAAACACTTAGTTCATTCAGTTTACTTAAAAATATTCAATGATTTCATATACCCATTACCACTGAATCCGTGTGCATATATTAAGAACAAGGAACACATTAAAATTAACTGCCCACAACAACAAAAACAGCGTCCATCCCTGAACTGCCTCATCCAAACATAAGGAAAAGCTCTTCAGATATGATCTAATTTCAGAACAGATGTGTTACTAAAGTGGTTCACACTATTCTCTGAAAGTCAGCAAACTTGGACTCTAAGGGTATGTCTACACTAGAAAGGTAAGTCGACCTATATTATATCGACTTACAGCCACTGCTGTAATTACTGTAGTGGCAGAGTTCCACACTACCCTCCTTGGGTCAGTGGTGTGTGTCCTCACCAGGAGCACTTCCACTGACCTAAGAGGGGTAGTGTGCAGAGCTGAGACACCAGTCTCTCAGATCTGCTGGCAGTTCCCTACTTGGAGCCCGGCTGCTGCACAGACTTCTGGTGTGTTACTCTCCCTCCACTCGGGTGGGAGTGTGGGGGGAGCGGGGGGAGCTCACAGCTGGGTCCAGGCACCTAGGCTTCTCACCATGGCTCCCAGACAAGAGTGGAGTCCATTCTCACCCCAGCTCCCAGGCAGGAGCAGAGTCCAGCCTCCCACCTGTCCAGGGGAGCTGGGGGAAGCTCGACTCTAGCTGCCTGCTTTCTTGTTAATTTCATGGCTCCTATCAACAGCTGATTTAAGTAACGAAGTGTCTACTCGTACACTGCATCGCCCTAATTACGTCGACATAAGCCTTACGCCTGTTGTGCAGGCGGAGTTATAACAGTGTAGCACAGCACTTAGGCTATGTCTACACTTACCAGAGATCAATGCTGATGTGATCAATGTAGCAGGGGTCAATTTAGCAGGTCTGGTAAAATCTTACTAAATTGATTGCAGAGTGCTCTCCAGTCGACTCCAGTACTCCACCGGAATGAGGAAAGTAAGGTAAATCGACGGGAGAGCATCTCCCATCAACGCAGCACGGTGTAGACACCACAGTAAGTTGACCTAAGCTATGTCAATTCAAGAGTGGCATAACTTAGGTTGACTTACCACGGTAGTGTAGACAAGGCCTAACATCAGCAGGAGGAAGGCTGTTGTGTAGACACCGACATAATTAGGTTGACATAAGCTGCCTTACATCGACCTGTGTAGTATAAACCAGCCCTAAGGGAGTGGATTCCACATCTGAAAGAGACAAGATGGGTGAGGTAATATCTTTTAGTGGACCAGCTTCTATTGGTGAGACAGACAAGCTCTCTCACCAACAGAAGTTGGTCCAATAAGAGATATCACCTCACCCACTTTCTCTCTCTAGTATCCCAAGACCAACAATCTACAACTATACTATATATTGTGTATAGTCAGTTTCAGTTTCCTCTGAAGAGGAAGCAAGTTAATCAGTTTACCCTGTTCGTGTGTGTCTTTACTACAGAAACAGGTAAGAACAAACATTAGGAAAATTTCATTTTAAAACCTAACAATTGTCAGGGAGAACTAGGAACAAAATGTAGTGCCTAAAACTAATTGTAACTAAATTTCAGTGACTAGATTTTTCAAGTTGACAGTATCCCTCAAAAAATTATAGCAAGCCCAGCAGCATAATGCACTGTGTTGTGCAGTTACCAAGTTCAGGTCACAGAATCATAGAATATCAGGGTTAGAAGGGACATCAGGAGGTCATCTAGTCCAACCCCCTGCTCAAAGCAGGACCAATCCCCAGACAGAGCACAGCACTGAGCTTCATCTCTAGTATACCCAGGCAGAGGTAAGGATGGGAAATAAATGAGGAAGGAAATACCATAGACACGCTGATTGAAAAATATATATGTTTGACATATCAAAGCAAAACCTTTGCCCTGTTCACTAGAAATGGCAGCTGACCCAATTAAAATATGAAAGTTTAAAGGAAAACAAATAGATAATGATTAGTGAAGGAAAAAACTTAATGGGCTGGGTTTTCTGTTGGACCTCTTAGAAGGCATCAGAACAGAAGGTAAAGCTCAGGAGAGAGGAGAACGACGGTGGATTAAAGCGATTTGTAAAGTGCCTCAAATCTGGGCTGCTTTGGGGTTGACAGAAACCTCCAGAATAAGTTAAAGGGGCCCACAGAGCTGGCTGCACATCTTGTAGACCCATTTCTGTAAACATTTATACATATGAGTAGTCCCATTGAGGTGGGACAGCTCATATGACCAAGTTACTCAACTGCATAAGTAGCTGCAGGATCAGACCTTAAGTTCTCAAGACTGAGAAGTCTATGACTCCAATATTACAAGCAAGATGCACAGAGGTGGACAGGTCTCTGTGGCAGCATGGAGCCACACTGACTTCAACAGGGCTCTGCACAGGTACAAGGGTCCACTTGCAGACCTCTCATTTAAGTACTGGAGCTTTATGTTTGCAATGAAGTCAATCTCTTTTTTTTCAGCATTCCCTTTCTTCCCAGTTCTAAATCCAGTAGACCGAATTTTTTATGATTTCCTTCCATATCCATTAACCTCTCTGATTCCATCCTACTTTTGCTCAAAAACATGTTTGTACAACATCTAACACAATATGGTTCTGATCCATAACTGGGATATCAAGATACTACCACAATACAAATACAAATTACAGGAAACAACCACAAATATCTTCCAGTGTGAGTCTGGAAAGGCTCTGTTCCCTTTAAGATGAATGATAAACTCCTTACCAAACATGATGTCTACAACTGGTTCAGATCCATCATGTCTTACATCTGTTGTCACTACACAGTTGATATTGGAGGCACGAGCTTTTTTACTGTTTACATGTTCAAGAAATATTCTGAAAAGATTAAAGAAATATAGATTAAGTAAGAATATACAGAAGATATTTCTGCAATTAATTTACATAGTTTGATGTTGCTAGCTAACCAAAATACAAACCAATTAGGATTTATATTTACTGCTCCAGTTCTACAAGGAGTTCCATAAGTGCAGACTCAATTGCATGATCATTTTAACAGATTACTACTACAAAGAAATTTTAAAATCCAATTTGCTTTTCACTATTTTGTTTACTTGCTGCATTTCTTTTTGCGAGCTGGGATAATGCAATCAATCAATCAAATCAGTTTTATTTTTCTTTATAACCAATTTTACTTTCAGGGTTGTCAATGTTTCAGTGTTTGGAGTTCAGAGAAATGTTTATTTTGTTTAAATCTCTCTCTCCCTTGGATTTTTTCCCCAACTCCATGGTAACATTTCTAATGATTTGCTGAAGTTTGTGTAATTTGTTTTTCAACATTTAAATTTTGGCCGAAGTTCAATTAACAGGGTCCCTTTGAAGCCAAGTCAATCACCTGCAGGAGTCAGTAGGGGATTCCCTGCACGCACACCAATGTATTCTGTTGTGGGTTACTTTTCTTGCCTTTCTCTGAAGCATCAGCGATGGCAACAGCTGGAGATATGACATTGGAACATAAGAACGGCCGTACCGGGTCAGACCAAAGGTCCATCTAGCCCAGTATCTGTCTACCGACAGTGGCCAATGCCAGGTGCCCCAAAGGGAGTGAAGCTAAGGGTACGGCTACATTAGAAATTTCAAAGCGCTCTGCCCGGGCAGCGCTGTGGTGCAACACTTGCCCGCCGGCAGCCGTCTTCTGAAGTGTGCAGTGTAATTCAGAGCCGACAGCCATTGGCGAGCAGAGCCTTCAGCGCTTGCTTGTAAACCACATCCCTTCATGTGTGATTAGCGATGCAGCTGCTGTGCCGCGACACTTTACAGCAAAGCGCTGCATCATTGCAGCCGCTCAGGCGTGGTGTTTTTTCACACCCTGAGCCGGCGAAGTTGCAGCGCTGTAAAGTGCAATGTAGCCAAGACCTAACTAGTGCAATGATCAGTGATCCTCTCGCGTGCACCATCCATCTCCATCCTCTGCTTGCCCAGTAGGCTAGGGACACCATTCTTTACTCTTCCTGGCTAATAGCCATTTATGGACTTAGCCACCATGAATTTATCCAGTTCCCTTTAAAACAATGTTATAGTCCCAGCCTTCACAACCTCTTCAGGTAAGGAGTTCCACAAGTTGACTGCGCTGTGTGAAGAAAAACTTCCTTTTATTTGTTTTAAAGCCGCTACCTATTAATTTCGTTTGGAAGGGATGGGCCAGAGCTCTTAGGCGGCATCAAGCATTCTCTCTCTCAAGGTGCTTGATTGGCTGGTTCTTGCTCATATTCTCAGGGTCTACCTGATCACCATATATGGGGTGAGGAAGGAATTTTCTCTCAGGTCTGATTGGCAGTGACCTTGGTTGTGTTTCACCTTCCTCTGTAGTGTGTGTCGGTGTGGGTTACTTGCCAGGATTAGCTGGATATTTCTAATCACTTAATTATTTACCTGGCATTGTGAGGGTCTTGGGCACTGGTACACCTTGGCCTCTCCTATTCTCTGCCTGTGGCTCATAGCATCTAGTCTCATGAGAGCTGCAATACTTTGGTCTAATTTCAGTCGTTGGGTTTTGCATGCAGGCACTGGGTGGTGGTGGTGGTGGCAACCTGTAATATACAGGTCAGACTAGATGATCTGGTTGTCCCTTCTAACCTTTATTACTGTGTGTGCATGCACATGCACGCCTGCGGGTGTGTTCTAAAATAACTCCTCAAATCTGCTCCAAATTTGTGTTTTATGTTCCTTTAGTAAAGCAGTTAAATCATGGAAAAAACACAATTATTTGGTCTTCAGGCAATTGATTACCAAAGAATATCACCACTGTGTTTTTCCTCACTATTTCTAAGTATTGTAACACTAATAACTAGGGCCCTACTAATTTCACAGCCGTGAAAAACACATCATGGACCATGAAATAATCCATTTGTCACAAAGGGGGCGGGCTGGGGGACGACTACTAGAGCCACCTCTGGGAGCCTCCTCCTGCTGCAGGATGCTCTGGAACTGGACAGCAGCCCCAGAGATTCCTGCAGCTAGAGGAGGCTTGTGGAGTTGGATCAGATCTTCCCTGTGCTGCTGGGAGCATCCCAGCAAAGGGGGCTCCTAGCTGATAGTCTGCAAGGCCGGCTTTAGGAAGTGCGGGGCCCAATTTGAACGTTTTTGGCAGGGTCCCGGCAGGGATGACTAAAAAAAAAAAACCATGTGAAAAAAAAGCCTTTCATTTCTTAGCAGCCAGTTCCCTGTAAAAAGTACTGATTTAAGGGATGTGCCACATTAGATATTTTTTGTACCAATAGGGTTACCATACGTCCATATTTTTAAAAATTCCTCCCGGATGGCAATTTAAGAACCAAAAAGCTGGACATGTCCGGAAAAATACGGATGTATGTTAACCCTACCTAAAGTTCTTTTTCAAAAAGATGGGCCTGAACTAGAAATGAGCTCCGTTTCACATGTGTAGGTCCCCACCACTCCCTGGGGGTGTGCTAGGCTGACCAGATGTCCTGATTTTATGGGGACAGTCCAATGGGGGTCTTTTTCTTATATATGATCCTACTACTGCCCCACCTCATTCCAATTTTTCACACATTGCTGTCTGGTCACCTAGGGTGTGGCACATGTATGGTCGCCAGCTGCTCCCTGCCTCCTCATGAAGCAGAGTGCAGGGTTACTGCCCTCTGGGAAGCTGCAGGGCACTAGTAGGACATGGAGGGCTGGCTGAGGCAGGGCAGGGGGTGCAGGGCTGGCTGCAGACAGGGGCTGGCTGGCAGGCAGGGCAGGGGGTGCAGGCTGGCTGCCAGACAGGGGCTGGCTGGCAGGCAGGGCCGGGTGTGCGGGGGTTCTGCTGCAGACAGGGGCTGGCTGCAGGCAGGGCAGGGAGTGCAGGGCTGGCTGCAGGCAGGGGCTGGCTGGCAGGCAGGGCAGGGGTGGCAGGGGCTGGGCTGCAGACAGGGGCTGGCTGCAGGAGCGGGGCAGGTGTGCAGGGCTGGCTGCAGACGGGCTGGCTGCAGGCAGGGCACGGGGTGCAGGGGCTGGCTGGAGACAGGGGAGGTGGGGTGGGTCTGGCTGGCTTCAGGCAGGGCCTCAGGGGAGTGCAGCAGGGTTGGGCAGGCCTGAGACAGAGGAGTGTGGACTGGCTGCCTTCAGCAGGGAGTGCGCAGGGTGGCTGAAGACAGCAAGGGTGCGGGGCTGGTGCGCAGGATAAGAGGTGGCAGGGCTGGTGCGGGCAGGGGCTGTATGTCTTGGCTGCAGGCAGGGCAGAGGCGTGTGCCCGCAATCGATAACTCCGCCCTGGTGCAGGGCAGGGGGTTGTAGCAGGGCTGGCTGCGGAAGCAGGGCGTGCAGGTACAGGGGGTACAGCCTTACCCTGTACAGTAAGTGCCCTCCTCCTTCCTTCTCTCTCCTCACCAGTGGTAGCACAGCAGCCCAGGGCTCAGGGGCTATTTAAAGGGCCAGGGGCTCCCCTGCTTCCACTGCCCTAGCCCCTTGAATAGCCGCGGGAGCCGCCGGGGGAGTGGCAGGGCTCCGGAGGCTATTTAAAGGGCTGGGAGGTAGAAGCAAGGGGAGCCCCACACTTTTGAAATAGCCCCCAGGCTCCAGCAGTGGGCTGCTTACTTTCTGGGTTTGCAATTTAAGGGCCTTGAGGCCCCAGTCCCTGCTTGGAGCCCCAGGCTCTTTAAATTGCCCCCCGGGGGAACTGGCCACCCTGTTACAGCGCACTGCAGGGCATGTGGGGGCCCTTTACAGGCGGCGGGGCCCGATTCGGGGGAATTGGTTGAATTGGCCTAAAGCCGAGCCCTGATGTCTGGGCAGGTCTGGGGAGGACAGAACTTGCGCTTTCCCTGCAGGCGGTGCTCTTGGGTATCTCTCCTGCTGCAGATAGCTCCGCACCCCCCCCCTACCTCTGTCCAGCTCTTGAAGCAGCACAGAAGTAAGAGTGGCACTCATGACCCCCCCCCCCCTCCCGCCACACACACACACAACAGGTTTGAAACCGTTCCACACATATCCCTTTGGGTCGGGACCCCCATGGTTACAACACCAATAAATTTTCAGATTTAAAATCTAAAAATGTGAAATTTACCAATTTTCAAATCACTATTCGTCATGAAATTGAGAATAATGGATCAAGACTTTGGTAGGAGCTGTACTATAACCAAAAGGCCCCTATCTTACAGGGCTGACCCACATCGGTTGACCCTTGCACCTCACGTGGACTCTCTCCAATGACTGCTGGGGACATGGACTGCTTTTAGCATAGACTAAAGTTAAGCACATGCATGTTTGCAGCTTGATGTACCTCTACACTTTGAGCTGGAGGTGCAAATTCGAGCTAGCAGGAGACTAACCATGCTAGCTCTGACTGACTATTGTGCCAAAAAAATAGGAGTGTAGCACTGTGGCAGCAGAAAAGGGCTAACCCACACACCACATGACTCCTGTGTCTCAGACTATAACGTGCTGCTAGGTCATTCCCTCTACTCCTACACTCTATTTTTAGCACGCTAGCTCAGTCCCAGCTCCAGCAGATAATGTCCCCTTAAGTTGCGGAATTTACACTTTCCAAGTCATAGTGTAAAGTAGACATACCCAAGACACAGACAGAATCAGAAGACAGACTTAGTTGTATTTCAACCCATCTTCTGATCATATTGTTACAGGATACCTTTCCTGTGGAACTTTGTTACAGTATCATTTCTCTGAAAAGTTAATAAAAAATGGTGCCTTGCTATTAAAAAGAATTGCTTCCTCGAGTGTGTTCCAGACATATATCTTGATTACTGATAGTAAATTCATATCGTTATTGTTAGTGACAGTAATTTTCCACTCTGCATTTTACTCTTTCATCATGTTAATAAGAACGCACATCAAGAGGCGGGAACTAGATTCTATTCCTTCTTTTTACAACATCAACAATTGTTTGCTAAATATGTAAATCTACATTTGTGCAAATCGAGTGAACACATCTGTACAGGGCAGTAATGTGGCACGCTTAGAGACTAAATTTATTCTTGACTTATCTGTTACAGGTGTCACAAACCAGTATCTGAAACAATGGGGTTGCATAGGTCTTGTCTGGGTCTTAAGTTGGCCAACTCCTCATGATATTTGCCTACTTATTTAACTTAAATATAGAGATGGCCATACGAGTTCAGGCAATGATGGCATTTATTATCCTGTTCATCCAATAGTGGCGCAAGGAGAGCTGCTTCAAAGGAATGAGTAGAAACAGAGCAATATCAAGTTTGATCCAACCCATTCCTCAATCAAAGGCTTGGGGACAGGGAGGGGTATAGGGGGATGGGCTGCTCCCCGTGAACCAAGTTTGGGGGGGAGGGACGGGCTGCTCCCCCTGAGGAAGGTATGGGGGAGATCGGCTGCTCCGCGTGAGGGGGTATCGGGGGACAGGCTGCTCCGCGTGAGGGGGGCACGGGGGGTGGGGACGCGCTGCTCCCCGTGAGGAGGGTATAGGGGAAACGGGCTGTTCCCCGTGAGAAGGGCATGGGGGGATGGGCTGTTCTCCGTGAGGAAGTATAGGGGAGACGGGCCGTTCCCTGTGAGGAGGGGATGGGGGGGGCGGGCTGCTCCCCGTGAGAAAGGTATAGGGAAGACGGGCTGTTCCCCCTGAGGGGGGATGGGCTGTTCCCTGTGAGAAGGGTATAGGGAGGACGGACTGCTCCCTGTGAGAAAGGTATAGGGGAAACGGGCTGTTCCCCGTGAGGGGGTATCGGGGGATGGGCTGTTCCCCGTGAGGAAGGTATAGGGAGGACGGACTGCTCCCTGTGAGGAAGGTATAGGGGAGACGGGCCGTTCCCCGTGTGGAGGCGGAATGGGGGCGGGTGGCCGCCCTCCCGAGCTCTCCTCACCGCGTGGTTTCCACGTTGGTCTGGAAAGGGCAAAACCGGACCATGACGCTCTTCACGTGCCTCAGTACCGCCGCGGCCTTGGGCACCGCCATCTTCCCCTTGCTCTGCCTGGGACTACAATTCCCAGACGCCCCTTCGCCAAGGCGGGACGCAGAGGGCTGCGGTGCGCGCAGTTCTGTGGGAAATGTAGTGCTCGGCGGGAGCGCGGTGCTGCGGCAGGACCCGGATGCCGGGGCCCCTAGCGGAGCCGCTGTGCTGGTGCCTGGGCTTGCGCCCTAGGGGTACTCGCAGCCTGTCCCCTCCCCTCGGTTCTCCCGCTGCGGGGTGACAGCGTTTGCAGCTGGGGCTGCTGCCTCAAATGAGCCGTTTTCACCCATGTAAAGAAATTGTCCCCGCATTGGGAACGGACTCAGATGTTGCCCTGGGAGCAGTCGGATGGGTGCGGGGCAGTGTGCGCCCCGCCGGGTAGCGTTCATTACAGTGCAATGCAATGAACAGAAATGCGTTAGGAGCAGGACACCCCTGGCCTCACCAAAGCTTTCGAAAGACAAAGGGTAAAGATTCGAGTTCAGGGCAATTGTTAGGAAATTGGATTCTTTTCACGTCAACATTTTTATTTGATTCTTTTTTCTTCATCTAACTTATTAAACAACAGGAGCAAAAATGTAGAACTATAAACGTAGTATATATCTGTGCCCTGGTGCCCTGTAGTTTGCTCATACAGGGCCCCACTCCAGTTGGCTTTGTGCAGATGGACATTCATTGGGTTGTCAATAGAATTGCCAGCCCTCCAGGATTGTCCTGGAGTCTCCAGGAATTAAAGATTAATTTTTAATTAAAGATTATGTCATGTAATGAAACCTCCAGGAATATAGCCCACCAATATTGGTAACCCTTGTTGGCACATGAAGTATCACTTGCAGAATCAGGACAGACCCTAGTTTCTTGTAAGTTTCTCTGCCGTCATAGAATTTAGAATTGCTGGCGTTAAGGATATAAAGATGTATATCCCTGGCTATATATGGCCCTGAGCCTCTAATGCGTTGCTGTGTGGGCATGGATACATCCATACAGAGCTCACTGCAGGATCTGAGCCTATTTCTGTAAAATATACCAATTGGTTTCCACCACTTCTCCTAGGAATTGTGTCTTGCTTTGGTTTGCCTGGCCTCCTCTGATAATATCTATCAATTTTTTAAACAAACCTTTTTTATAAGAATTGTTGTATACTAAACAAAGGGCAATCTGAATCATTACTATTATAAAATATAGAAGAGAGACCTACTGAAGAATCTGATAGAAATGGAAATAAAGACTTTTTTAAAATAGGTGCATTAGAAAATATATAAAAGGAGGTAAGATAAACCAGCTAAATCATAGGTCATTAAATAAACACTGTTGAAGTTGATTGGAATGCAGCATAACCGATGCAATTCATCAATTTTACGGCAGAGGGCAGAAACAACTTTTGTAAAGTTTTTGGGAGTTGTGTGTTATCTGAAATTGTTGGTAAAGTACTGGGATCCTATCAAACCTTTGGTGTGAGAGCTTGGAATAAATCCGTTTTGGTAACAAATTTAAATACAGTGTGAAATTCTAGGGAGTCTTTCAATACTGTATTTCATTTTTACCTTGGTTGAAGTGCTTCTGATGCTTTTTTTCCAGTAGTTAACTGATGTACAAAATAGAATAGTTGGCATCACTTGGAAATGGTAAACTATTGTTGTAATGTAGCTTTAGCTCTTTTTTTTAATGTAGTCACTAAATTAACTCCATCTTTCTAGTGAGATGCAGCCGAAACAATAAATTAAATAGTTAAACTAATTTCATAAGTAAGTATTTTAAAACTTTGTCTTCAAATTCATTTATATTATAGCTTTGTCTTTGCAAAAATAAGTCTCTGAGAGAAAGCATTGTAACAAACATACTTCTTAAGCAAAAACTCAGTGATTTAAAAGAGGATTTGCATGAGTAAGAAGTGCCAGATCAGGCACATAGGGGGCAAATAGAATGTTTTATATTTAAAAGGTAAAACCAAACTATAGAACTTCAACAATCCTTTTCTTGCTTCATTATAATACAAATCAGTAACAACATTTCCATCAAATATCGGAGGGGTAGACCTGTTAGTCTGGATCTGTAAACGCGGCAAAGAGTTCTGTGGCACCTTATAAACTTATTGGAGCATGAGCTTTTGTGGGTGAATAGCCGCTTTGTCATCAGCCTCTCTTAAAGCAGGATGGATCAACCTTGATTTGAGAATGCAGAAGAAAGGGTGTATTTTACTGATCATTAAGAGTTCAGTTCTGCCAGGTGCTGGGCACCCTGTACTCCTGTTGATTTCAAAACAGGTAAGGTGGAAATAATCTTTATATGTGTTTTGATAGCAGTTTCCTGTGGAATTTGTACAGTTTGCTGTGCAGAATCCAGAGCGAAGAGAACCTTCTACAATCATCTCCTCCATAATGCAAATCAACCAACCTGTTGGCCTTTGTCATAATCTATAAAAGTTTTATCTTTCCTCCTAGATTTGAACNTCAGGAAAAGGAACACTTGGAGTTCCTGTTTCCCCCAAAATATCCCCTCCAAGCCCCTTCACCCCCTTTCCTGGGGAAGCTTGAGAATAATATACCAATCAAATAGGTAACCAAGGTGAGCATAGATCAGACCCTTGGGTTTTTAGGATACTAAAAAACCAATCAGATTCTTAAAAACAGAGCTTTATTATAAAGAAAAAGGTAAAAGAAGCACCTCTGTAAAATCAGGATAGCAGGTAATTTTACAGGGTAATAAGATTTAAAACATAAAGGATTCCCCTCTAGGCAAAACTTTACAGTTACCAAAAAAAAACAACACAGGAATAAACCTCCATCTTAGCACAGGGAAAATTCACAAGCTAAAACAAAAGATAATCTAATGCATTTCCTTCCTTTTACTTACTATTTCTGTAAAATTAAATGTATCATTTCAGGAGGAGCTGGATTACTTGGTTGGTCTCTGTCTTTGTCTCAGAGAGAACAACACAGATCACAAAGCAAAAACCTTCCCCCACAGATTTGAAAGTATCTTCTCCCCTTATTGGTCCTTTTGGTCAGATGCCAACCAGTTATTTGAGCTTCTTAACCCTTTACAGCTAAAGGAGGATTTTATGCTACCCTTAGCTGTATGTTCATGACATGGCCCAACTTTATTTGCTTGTCTGCGATGGCCTTTGAATAGCCCCCCATTGATCTCTTCCTTTGTCCTCTCTCCATGCAGCACTGTGCGGGTGCATCTGGGGGATTATAATCTACAGGTGAAGGAAGGCACAGAACAGATACGAAGAATCCATAACTTCTTCATGCACCCTGGGTATAACCTCCGTCCTCATGACAACGACTTCATGCTTCTGGAGTTGGATAAGCCCGCTCTACTCAACAGCTACGTGAACACAATCAACCTGGCTACCTGTTGTCCCTCTCCTGGAACACGATGCAGTGTGTCAGGATGGGGTACCATCAAGTCCCCCCAAAGTATGGCGTGCTGAGTGTGGAGGGGAGTGGTTGAGCTTGGGCTAAGCTTTGGCAGGGGGTGGAAGCTCTTTAAGGAGACCTTGTTAATGGGCTAACAAGGGTCTTTGGCTTTTCCTGGGGGTAACAATTTGTAATTAAAAATGTAGCTTTGACAACACCAAAGTGTCCCACAAATTAGGAGCATTTTCATTCATTTCAGAGAAAAATATTCAGAAAAAAGTGAAAACTTTACATTTTGTAAACACTAGGACACAATGGCTTAATATTTTTCTCTATTTGAAATGTTTCCTTTTGAAATTTCCGTTCCTTTTTTTTCAAAACAAGTTTAAAATGTTACAGACGTGCTTCAAATCACAATGAAATATTATAAGATCACATAAAATACTGGATCTAAATGAAACAGTTTGTTTGACCTGAAATGAGGGCTTTTTTCTGGTTTTACTGTTCCTCAAAAATTTCCTTTTTTGGAATATGAATGTGGCCAGATCCCAGCTGGGGTCAATGGGCCGCAGCTCCATTGGAGTCAATGGGACCAGATTCCAGCTGGGGTCAATGGGCCGTAGCTTCATTGGGGTCAATGGGGCCAGATCTCAGCTGGGGTCCTTGGGCTGTAACTCCATGGAGGTCAATGGGGCCAGATCCCAGCTGGGGTCAATCGGCCGTAGCTCCACTGGAGTCAATGGGGCCAGATCCCAGCTGGGGTCAATGGGTCATAACTCCATGGAGGTCAATGGGGCCAGATCCCAGCTGGGGTCAATGGGCCGTAACTCCATTGGGTCAATGGGGCCAGATCCCAGCTGGGGTCAATGGGCCATGTTGTCAAGAGGTGTTGTCAGATGCTACCGGTGTGGTGCTTGGCTGTCTCCTTGTTGGTATCACTCGGCTGCGTGCGTGTGCTCGCCCCATGTGCTGCCCCAGCTCTGCAGATAGCTGATGCAGCAGACCTGACGAGAACCCCCAATGACCACAGACTCTAGTAAGGTGCAAAGTCGCGTCTGCTAGGTTTATTGTGATCTCGGACACAATGGCAGTTCCCTGTAGGTTTCTTAGCCTAATTCAGGGCATACTACGAGAAAGTGCCTCTTGGCAATGGACCCAGCTCAGTGGCGGGACTTTCCACTGCCCCCTCGGCCAGACAAAGACACCGCCCCAGAGATGTATTCTTATACACAGGTACAAACAAGTTACATATCACTTCTGACGTATTGAGGTGCAACCCCTTTACGCAGTAAGGTACAACCCCTCTAAGTCGTAAGGTGCCGCCTCTCACCTTGTACAGAATGGTTCGATCAAAACAACTCTATTCATCATTTTACCCTTTTGCCCCTGTCATTGGGATGAGACAGTCTGTTCCTTGTTATCTATGTGGAATGTGCAAGTATGTGAATGTTCTGATCTTTAGTATTCAGTACCTTTTAGGTACCTATCTTCTTGCAGCATCAGCCCTTTTTTTGCCAGCTTCTGTGAGCAGGGCCTGCCTCTGGCTCACAGCTCCACTTTGCTTTATGTTAGCAAAGTCTTGACCATTACTTTAGTTCAGGCCTTAGGCCTCATATCAGGCCTCTGATACCAATCTTTATGTCTCAGGGCCTCCTCTTACTACATTCCCCCACTTTTTGTCTTTTTATGGGGAGGATGTTTACCCATCGTCCCGGAAAAGCATAATGCATGGGCTAAAGGTAACCCAGTGGGCTAAACACTGTTATGTGGTTACCTTATTTTACCATCCATACACTTATGCCCCATCTGTTTTTTAGTCTGCACATTCCCTCGTATGACTGTTAGGCAGATTTTATTATCCAATTATTTTTTAGTTTTTTATGGTGGGCCTGAGAATGTTAGGCCCGGGACCATGACTGAGGAATGTAATATTATGATTTTTAGAGGCACTCCCAAATAATTAATACATATGAATTATATGGATATGGCATATATTTGTAGTGTGCATGGGCATATATGTATAGTATGTATGTGTACATATGACACCAACTTATATTCAAGCATAAGCATGTTTTTCCAGTTTGCTGGTGTACTCTGGCCCTTTTACTTTGGTGATACAGATAGAAACACACTTCTATTAGGGCAATTTCAGTTATCACCTGTCTCATCATTAGTAGTAGGCTGAGTGTTATACTTAGGCTAGGAGGGAGGGAGTCCCTCTGGTCTATGTAAAGCTGAGACCCTGTAAACATTTTGCCATCTTGATTTTACAGAGATAATTTTTTACTTTTTTCTTTCTTTAATTAAAAGCTTTCTTTTTTAAGAATCTGATTGATTTTTTCCTTGTGTAAGACAAGGGGATTGAGTCTGAACTCATCAGGGATAGGTGGGGGGAAAGGAGGAGGCGGGAAGGTGAATTCCTCTCTGTTTTAAGTTTCAAGGAGTTTGAATCACAGTGATCTCTCAGGGTACCCCAGGGAGGGGACAGTCTGGGAGGGGGAAGGAGGGGGAATGGTTTATTCCTCTTTGGGTATGGCTACACTTACATTTTTGCAGCGCTGGTAGTTACAGCTGTGGTCGTACAGCTGTGTAGGGCCAGCGCTGCAGTGTGTCCACACTGACAGCGACCAGCGCTGCAGTGTGT
>NC_133770.1:249239901-249268140 GCF_003597395.2 Chelonoidis abingdonii | reverse complement strand
AAGTGGCATTCACCCAGAGTTCTTGACAGAACTCAATGTAAATTGCGGAACTATTAACTTGGGTTTGTACCTGCCTTTAATCACCTTGGCATCAATGTGGCGATGCTAATGTAAAGCCATATTTAAAAATGGCTGTTAGAGGTAGATCCTGGCATTACAGACCAGTAAAGTCCTAACGTCTATCCGGGCAAGAGTGAACACAATAATAAATGATAAAATTTAGACCATAGAAGAGCAAATTTTTTGGGCAAACGTCCATATGGTTTCTGTAAAGGTATCATGCCATTAGTATCTATTAGATTCTTTGATGGGTCTAACAAAAATGTGGAAAAGGGGAGTCCAGTGGACATAGTTGTACTTAGATTTCTAGATAAGGCCCGATTTAACATATGGTCCCTCACCAAAGGCTTACGAAATAATATAATTGTTCATGGGATAGGGGGAGATCTTTCTATGGATTGGATTGTGGTTCTAGACAGAGACGAAGGGTAGGATAAAATGTAGAACGTTTTCAGATGGAGCGTGGTATATAGTTTCCCCAAGGTCTAGTCCTGCGACCAGAATCTCTAGTCACTTATTTATAATGTTGATCTGAGAGAACGGAGTAAAGTTCAGGTGGCATAAGTTTGCATAACGATACTAAATTGTCTTCTAAGTTAGTTAGCCAAAGCGACTAGTGTAAGAATTCAAAAAGATCTCACAAACTAATTGAATGGGCAACAAAAGGCAAATGAATTTAATGTGTGATAAGTAAAGTAATGTGCATTGGTAATACACCCTACCTATACATACATAGGCTGGGGGTCTATAGTTTCAGCTACAACCTAATCAGCGAAAGGATCTTTGACGCCCCATGGATTAGTCTCTGATAGACATCACACAGTATTGCAGTGGCAGTCAAAAAGCAAACAGTTAATGTAGGTACATTTAAAGGGATAGAGGAATATTCTTTTGCCCTTATGTAAATCCCTGGTACGCCGCATCTTGATACTGGATTTACAGATGTTGGTCTTCTCTCTCAAAAGAAATAAAAACATGGCCATTAGAAAAGTTCAGAGAAGGCAATAAATGAGTTAGGTTTTTTGGAAGGGTTTATGAGAACATTAAGAGGCTAGGATTCAGCTTGGAAAAGAGGAGACTAAGGGGGGATATGATAGAGGTATATAAAATCATGAGTGGTGTGGAGAAAGTGAATAAGGAAAAGTTATTTACTTGTTCCCATAATATAAGAACTAGGGGCCACCAAAGGAAATTAATGGGCAGCGGGTTTAAAACAAATAAAAGGAAGTTCTTCTTCATACAGCACACTGTCAGCCTGTGGAACTTCTTGCCTGAGGAGGTTGTGAAGTCTAGGACCATAACAGGGTTTAAAAGAGAACTAGATACATTCATCGAGGTTCAGTCCATTAATGGCTATTAGCCAGGATAGGTAAGGAATGGTGTCCCTAGCCTCTGTTTGTCAGAAGGTGGAGATGGATAGCAAGAGAGAGATCACTTGATCACTACCTGTAAGGTTCACTCCCTCTGGACACCTGGCATTGGTCACTGTTGGTAGATAGGATACTGGGCTGAATGGACCTTTGGGATGACCCAGTATGGCCATTCTTATGTTCTTATATTCTTATACAATCACTCCCTGGTGGTGAGGGGCAAAGCTGAGCTGAGCGAAGCAGGGAAGACTTGTTACAAACTCGAGAGTTGTCGGCAAACTCAAGAACCACTAACACAGACAAGTAACAGGAGAGTTTTGGAAGGAGTTGAGAGAGGATGTGTGTGAGGCTTTCTTTCCAGGTTCAGTAGTATGTGTGATATCAAGATGGTCACTGATGGACCAGTGACAGTGACCTGCAATGGATGTGCCATGTATTCTCTCCTGCCTGAAGCCAGAAGGGATTTCCTGTGCATGAAGTGCAAGTTGGTTGCTGTGCTGGAGGAAAAGATTTTTGGATTGGAGTGGCAAGTTGAGATGCTACTAAGGATCAGAGAAGCTGAGGAGTTCCTAGACAGCCAGGTTCAAAAAACACCAGTACCCCAGGTTCAAAGAAGAATGAAGCTGCCCACAGAAGAATCAGTGAGAGAGGAAGTCACTGGCAGTTCACAACCACCAGAGACAAGATCTCACAGCAACATTCTATGTGGTTTGAGACAGATGAGGATAGGAAAGCTCTGGCCACCAGACAGAAGAGGAGGAGGAGGAATTTGTTGCTGATTGGAACATGGACAGTCAGGCCTAGTGGTGAAAGTGAGAGTTTTAGAGCTGGGTCCAGGAGGGTCAAAGTCCAGGAAATTTGATGAGGGTCAGTACCAGAGGAGCAGAAGCCAAATGCCAGAAGTCTGGTGCCAGAGAGGAGCAAAGACTGGAAGCAGGTTGGAGTAGGGACTGGAACAAGGGCAAGCACAGCAATAGGTGTAATATGTGGTGAGCAGCCGTTGATCTGCTGTGGGGCCAGACATACTGGCAGGGCACTAAACCAGCCGCCAATCAGGGGCTGTGGCCACTCTGAGTTCTAAGGCAGTGCAGATGGGCTCATTGGTTGCCTAGCGAGCAGTTGGTCAGGGAGCAGGCCAACAGCTATTCCTAGCTGGTCTGGTCCCTCACAGAATTCCATACAGCTAGAAGTTTCAAATAGATGCCACATCCTCAGTATGGAAACTATGGAAGATACTGCTCAAGATCCAGCAGGTCCAAGGGAATGAAGAGATGTACGGAACACATGTGGACGACAGCTCAGCCCATCCTATACAAAAATTAATCTTACCTGCAGAGTTCTCCAACCGTCCAAGAAGACAGATGATTCTTGTTGGAAATTCAGTACTCAGAAATATCAAAAGAACATTTTGCAAGAGATAGGCAGACAGCAGGAGAGTGTGCTGTCTTCCTGGAGCCAAGACACAAGACATCACTCTAAGACTGTAGTCTTCTGAGATCAATGGACAAGTATCCATTGGTGATGGCTTATATCAGCACAAATGACACTATGTCACAGGATATCTCACAGATAATACACTTCAGGAAACTTGGAAGTGTGCTAAAGAAAAATGTCTGAGCCATCTTGTAAATCAGTCCCTTTAGGTTTTTCTTAGACAGTGGAAGACCCAGGAAATGCCGTTATCTACACTGGGTGGCTTATGTTCAGGGCCCAGTCTCTAGTCCTTGCAAGGGAGATCCCACCCTTTGCAGGCCTTTTTATATCTCTTCTGATGAGGTATCAAAAAGAAAATAAATGTTCCAGCACACCCAGGAATAATGTCTTCCTCGAGTCAACTCAAAGGGAAAAAGGCCAGCAGGAGCTTCTTACTCTGAGGATGCCTGCATAGTGATTTTCTAGGAGTCCTTCTGGCTAGTTAGCTGAACGGGGCTCACCCTGGAAGTTTGCTGCAGTCCCTGAAGGATGGGAATTCTCCGTGCAGCTTCAGGAGTTGCTCCAGCCATTTCTTGCTCAGAGTGATCTCTCTCCCTAGCAGGAGTGCCATTTGAGGGTGGGCAGAGGGGGCAGGAGTCTCCCCCTTAGTTTCATACAGGAGGTGTGTGAGCTCCGAGGTGGGGCTCTTAACTACAGCACAGAATTAGTGTGAAATGTAAGTTCTGCAGAGGAGATGTGGGCCTGGGGCAGGGAGTCAGTATTTTGTTTACAGTCAGAGGCAGGGTGATTAAGATAAGAAGGGCCAGGTGATTAAATTAAGGATCTGGAAATTAAGCCTGTAAAACAGGAATCCCTGGGAAAGTGGGCGGGTGGAAGGGAGGGAGGGAGGAGGGGTTATTTTAGAGATAACACAGGGGACTCAGAAAAAATACAGTTAAGCCTTCTGAGGGCTTGTCTACACTTACATTTTATAGCGCTCTAACTTGCTGGCTCAGGGGCATGAAAAATCACCCCCCTGAGCGCTCTTTAAAGTACTAGTGTAGACAGGCTCCAAGCGCTGGGAGCTAATCCCCTTGTGGAGGTGGATTACCAGGAGCTCTGGGAGAGGTGTCTCCCAGCACTCGCACGTGACCACACTCACACTTCAAAACACTGCCACAGAAGCATTCCCGCAGCAGCACTTTGAAGTTTCCAGTGTAGACATACCCTCAGCCAAGGTTACACTCAGAAAAGGAGGCGATTTGGGGGCATAGGTGAAAATAATGGCCCAAATTCCAGGGAAGGGATAGCAACGATATAGAGAAGTTCCCACTCTACCTGTGGTACTTATGTGGCCCCATCACTGTAGTACAGTGGTTCTCAAACTTGTTCTGCCACTTGTTCAGGGAAAGCCCCTGGCAGGGTGGACCGGCTTGTGTACCCGCCGCATCTGCAGGTTCGGCCGAACGCAGCTCCCAGTGGCCGCGGTTCACTGTTTCGGGCCCGGCCCACCAGGGGCTTTCCCTGCACAAGCGTCGGAACAAGTTTGGGAACCACTGCTGTAGTATCTGAGTGCCTCACAAGGTCTAACCTATTTCTCTTCACAGCCCCTCAGTGAGGTAGATCAGTGCTGTTATCCCCATTGTACAGATGAGGCACTGAGGCACACAAACTAAAGGCCAGATTTTCAAAGGGTATTTCGGCACCTAGTGGGATTTTCAGAAGTGCCTAGAAGGTCAGGTGCTTTGTAATCCCCCCTAGATGCCCAGCTGCACCTTTGGGTGCCTAAAAGGTTTTGAAGCTCTGTCTTTAAGGCACTGACCTGAAGTCCATGGGAGAAGTAGAACCCAGGTCCTTCAGCTCTAGCTTCCTATTCATCAGACCAGCCTCTCTCTCTGCTACATGCTGCAAAAAGAGGACTCTTGTAGATGGGAATAAAACCAGTTCTCTGAGACTCCTGCAAACAATCCCAGGAGGTTGGGATGGATATTATGGTTAACAGCATGAAAAGCAGCACAGAGGTCAGGAGGGATGGAGAATGAGAGTTAGATGAGAGGAGATTACGTTAACTCCCAAGGGGTGACAGGTTCTTCCCCTTGCTGAGTTGTAGAGCAATGGCTGCTGTACAATTTTACATTTTAACGGAAAAACATTTTGTTTTACCATTTTTTGTTCTAAGTTTGAGAAAAGGAAGGAATCAGAAAGTGTCGTATAAGTATCAGATGTGTTTATGCCTCAAATTCTTACGGTTTCAACTGTATTCAGGCCAATTCCAGAATAAAGAACAGAAATTGCATCCACAGAGTCCATAAAGTTGACGATTATTATTATGATTTGTATTATCCACCGCGTGTCATTTGTATGCTCAACACTGTTCATAATATGCCAGAAAATGTAGTCCCTGAGCCAATGTGTATAAAATGTGTAGCCTTGGATAAGATGGCTTAGATATTTAAGTATGAAGCATATAGTTATTAAGCACATGTAAATATTCTTTAGAGAGAACTTCATCTCAATCACTGTAGTGTTGTGTCAAAGTAACTAGCCTTTAAATAGAAGTAAAAGCAGTGTTGCCAGTTCTCATGATTTTGTCATGAGTCTCATGATAATTATTGTTTTCCTTAAAGCTCCTGGAGTCAAGTGGCTATGTGATGATTTCAGCCTTCATTCTTAAAGAAAAATAGTTTCTAGCCCTTGTGGCTTCTAGAGAAATCTTCAAAATGTGACCCCAGTGCACCCGAAAGGCTCAAAAAGCAGAAGGCAAATAAAAAGAACACCAATTCTATTATTTTTAAATAATCTCATGATTTTAAAGCCAATCTCATGATTTTTGGTGAGACTGATTCATGATTTTTGAACATGTGGGATTGGCAATACTGTGAAGTGACTTGAAGGTGACAGTTTTACTCTTGTTTAAGGCCAGTTTCTAGTCAATTTGTAGTGAGGTAATACCCCTAGAACTCCAGATGGGTGCAGTATAAACTCAAAGGGCCTTGGCCTAATAGGATGTTTCCAAAGTTAAAGGATCTATTCCAAGCTTGGTGAACTGCAAAAAAAGTGATCAAAAGTAATCTAGATGTTTCTGCAATTGTTGTATTCAAGAGTTAGTAACAAAGTAAGACTATATATTAAAATTTTAAACTTAACAAGTGTCCCTTAAGTGACTTGACACAAGATGTGAGAACATAGTATCAGAGCTGAGTGGGTCTAATATTCAT
The DNA here is from genome assembly GCF_003597395.2 of Chelonoidis abingdonii. Taxonomy (NCBI): domain Eukaryota; kingdom Metazoa; phylum Chordata; order Testudines; family Testudinidae; genus Chelonoidis; species Chelonoidis abingdonii. The sequence continues at coordinate 249,262,079 of NC_133770.1, read as the reverse complement.
TTAATTCTCTTTTTTTATATAGGAATTAGATACAGTGCTCATATCATCTAATTTCTAAATTATCTGAAACAAACAAACAAAAAACACGTAGGGTTTTCAGATGCCTAAGTAGCCCCTGGTATTATAGTTAAAGCTGCCCTCCCCCCAACCCACATCAAATCCGAAATGGCTCCCCTGCTCCCACACTGACTGCAGTTTCCTCCTTTTGTAAAGGCCTCCTCCCTAACATACATGATTGACAGGGCTCTACACAGAGCCTCTCTGGCTCCTTCCTCATCAGTGTGGAGTCTATAAATCCATCATATGCCCTCCCCCTCAAAACTCACACAAGAGTTATACCTGCTATGGTGGGCTTTTCTTGTCCGTTGTAGTGTCTGCACTCCAAGAAAAGAAAACAGCATTAGTAAGAGCCTTGCCTGACTGATGAAGCACTTGGAACTGGTAGAGTTATAGAGCTAGGTATTAACGCATGATCCTCACATTTGTGTCCTTCATCATGTGTTGCTATCAGAGGGGTGCATGATCCATAACCAGCAAAAAAGAGTTCCCTAATAGGTAATATCATACAGACAGACCCATCAGATGTGGGACTTGGGATGGTGCTCGCCAAGACCTCTGACCAGAGGTACTTAAGTTGAAAGTTATTTCCTCCTGAAAGGGTCTTCTCTGTAATAAAAAAGGAAGACCATGCATCTATGGCCCACTTTGCAGCCAGGGCTTCCTTTTTTATTACAAAGAAGACCCTTTCAGGAGGAAATAACTTTCAACTTAAGTAACTCCATTAGAGGTCTTGGACAGCACCATCCCAAGTCCCACATCTGATGCATCTGTCTGAAATATAAATTCCTTCCAAAAGTCTGGGTTGAAGAGCACCTACTCATGTCACAAAGCTTCTTTCAACATTATAAAGGCCATATCACAATTGTCTGACCACTGCACTTTCCATGGTTTCTGGTCTCTCCACAGGTCTGTAAGGGGGGCTGCAATGGTGACAAAGATCCATCAACACCAGACAGCCCATTGTGGGGTGTTAAAAGGGACAAAATACTTTGTTGTTCTGCTCTTTCCTCCCTCCCCCGTGAAGAGGAGTTATCCAAATGGATTCCTGCCACCAGCTGAGTTTGCAGCTCAGAGGACATAGCAGAAAGGGGATAAAAATCTCAAACAAAAGGAACTTGGTATCTTTATGTTGCTTGGAGTGTGGAGGGCAAGGGTTTCTAGGAATAAGTAAGAGATCCCTTAGTCTGGGTTAGCCCTAAAGGACATATTGAGCTTATCTATTGTAGAAGCTTCTATCATCTTTTGAAACTTAAGATTGTAACTCATTTGTGTATACATGTGTGATGGTGCATTCATCACTGACCAGCATGGATGGGGTTAAAGTGGTTTGAGAGGCCAATTAGTCTTGGGCTGCACCTGCTGGGCAACTAAGGGGAAATGAGACTGATTGAGAAGGAAGTTCACCTGGGCAGGAACAGGCAGGGCTTCTATAAGGTCTAGAAGCTTAGGCTAGAGTAGGGAGCTGTAGTGGGGAAGCCTGTAGTCACATTATCTGATAAAGGGATGATGGAGTGCAGGGAAGGACCAGTAAGGTCTGAGAGGGAAAGATCTGAACTGCTGGTTTGAAGGTCCCTGGATTGGGAAGCTGGTGTAGAGATTGGGCCTGGATTCCCCTATCAGCCATGGCAGGAGTGGTGCAGACAGCACAGTGGTCCAGACCCTGCCACTTCCCACCACCCCCATTGGCCTAGAGTGGCGAACCACGGCCTGTGGGAGCTGCAATCAGTCAAACTTGTGGGCATGGTAGGTAAACAAACCAGCCCAGCCTGCCAGAGTGCTGTTGTATCAACCAGGCAAGGTACTAACAAACTTCAACAGGACTTTATTTTTACAGTGGAAACCTCTTTACCAGATTGCTGCTGCACCCTCTAACTCTCACTCCACCTCCCCAACTCCTGCCCCCTGTTTCCTGTCCTTTCAGACTCCCAACAGCCAGTGTTCCCAGTTCTAATAATTACAGCAGCATCTAAACACCACAGATGCTTACCCTGGCAAGCCGTGTGCCAAAGGTTGCCTACTCATGTATTATAGGATAGGCTACAAGTGTTGTCCCAGTGTGAAATCTAACTTGCAACTGACCTGAAGTGAGTGACTGGTCCTTGGGGACTGGGATTAACTTGAATATTGCTGTGATTCATGGTGTAAGGGACCATCTGTCACAAAGGTACGCTCACCAGTGTGGCAAGATAGATCGGAGCACTCTAGGAGACTGTGGTTAGGCTGTTATAGTGCCTGAGGAGTTTTAGACTTAGATTTGTATAAACTGCCAAGCAATTTGGGGTTTGTGCTTTGGTTCCTAACAATCTACCTTGAGGTTGGTAGTCGTGCTCTTGAGTTACTGTAGATAGCGGTACAAGGTACTGGCCACTGTGAAACCCCCAGTATCCTAGGCATGGACTATGTATTGAACTTGGAAATTGCATTGACTTTGTAGAAGTCAATGCAAAACCTCATCACGCCACCGGGCTTTGGGACAAGGACTATGGGTCTTCACTCATTTCCTGGGATTCCCCCACTATGCCCATATGAAATAATTGGGAGCCATTTAAAAACACCTCACTAGATGCCCCCAAAAGCCACAATTGAGGAAGAAGGCTGTACTGGTTAAACAACTGATCTGGTTTAGAGGGGAAGTGAAAGTAGCTGTAAAAAATGTAATACATGAGACAGGCAGATAGCTGAAAGCAGAGTTTCTGACCCTAGAAGAAACATGATATGTTTGGGTCAGGGTGCAGGCTGAAGAGTTTTTGTGATGTGGTGAGCAAAAGAAGCTGTTTCCTGCTATTTGATTCCTTCTGCATTCAGAGACATAAGACTTTGTACATTCTTTTTAAATAAACCAAACTGCATCAAAGAAATACATGACTATTCCCAATTTCTCCTCCTAACTAGAATGTTCCCAGCACTCCAAGCTTTGACTAGCTGCTTGGATCAAAGAGGTGCAACAATATTTTCCCCTTCTTCCTCAATTGTTGTGCTTATCACAGAACTTTCACCACATATTCCAGGTGCTTATTTATGCAGATGTGATTTCTGATTACCATTCAGTATTTTACAACACATTTTGTTTCATTTGATTGACCTGTTTAACATAGGGACTAGATATCTTTAGTGAGATACTCTAAACTTACTTTCCACAGATTTAATTGTAATAAGTGTATCTTGGTAAAAAGCGAAAACAAATTGTTTTCACTTTTTACTGAAAAGGTTGCTAGTGATTGGATGTCTAACATAGTGAATGTGAGTGAAAATGAGGTAGGATCTAAGGCTCAAATAGGGAAAGAACAAGTTAAAAATTACTTAGACCAGTTAAATGTATTTCATCAGGCCCTGGTGACTTGGATACATCCTAGAATTCTCAAGAAGCTGACTGAGGAGATATCTGAGCCATTAGCGATTATCTTTGAAAAGTCATGGAAGCTGGGGGAGATTCCAGAGGACTGGAAAAGGGAATAATGTGAATTTATAAAAAAGGGAAATAAGGACAACCTGGGGAATTAAAAACCAGTATCTTAACTTCAATAGCTGGAAAGAAATTAGAGCAAATAATTAAGCAGTCAATTTGTGAACACAAGGTGATAACAGTCAGTCAGCATGGATTTGTCCAGAACAAATCATGTCAAACAAGCCTAATAGCTTTCTTCGACAGGGTAATAAGACTTGTGTATGCAGGGGGGAGTGGTAGACATGGTATATCTTGACTTTAGTAAGGCTTTTGATATTGTCCACATGACCTTCTCATAAACAAAGTAGGCAAACACACCTAGATGGAGCTACTATATAGTGGGTATATAACTAGCTGAAAAACCATTCCCAGAGTAGTTATCAGTGCTTCACAGTCAAGCTAGAAGGGCATATTAAGTGGGGTCCTGCAGGGATCAGTTCTGGGTCCAGTTCTGTTCAACATCTTCATCAATGATTTAGATAATGGCAGAGTACACTTAAAGTTTGCAGAGCATACCAAGTTGGGAGAAGTTGCAAGTGCTTTGGAGGATAGATTAAAATTCAAAAATCTCCACAAACTCGAGAAGTGATCTGAAGTCAATAGGATGAAATTCAAGAAGGACAAATGCAAAGTACTCCACTTAAGAGAGAATAATCAGCTGCACACATACAAAATGGGAAATGACTGCCTAGGAAGGAGTAACTATGGAAGGAAATCTGGGGGTTATAGTAGATAACAAGCTAAATGAGTCCATAGTGTAACACTGGTGCAAAAAAGGCATGTAATTCTTCTGCTTTACTCCACACTTATAAGACCTCAAAGAAATATTGTGTCCAGTTCTGGGCACCACATGTCAGGAAAGATGTGGACAAATTGGAGACAGTCCAGAGGACAGCAACAAAAATGATTAAAGGTTTGGAAAATATGACTTGCAATTAAAGATTTGGGGTGGGGAGCTTAGCCTGGAGAAGAAGATATGGGGGAGGGTGGGGAAGAGCTGCGACAACAGACTTCAAGTACACATAAGGTTGTTTATAAAGAGGAGGGTCACAGAATACACCCCTGTATTCACACCCTACACAATATTGTGTAGTCTGGGACCTAGTTCACCCCCCATACTAAACTAGCCTTAACCAGCCTTGTGTAGCCTTGGGACTTAACACATCTCCACACTAAACTAGCCTGGATTAGCTTCGTGTGAAACTTGGGGACTTTCAACACTAAAAATTAAGAAAAATGCTCTACTGCTGCTAAGACACCCCTACCTCAGGAATGCCCCTAACAAGCGTTATAACACTAAGAGTTGTAAAGTAAATGCACCCAGGCATTGAGAAGTTTAGGAAGGATACAGAAAGACCCCAACAAATGATAAAACAGATAAAATAAGCTCTGACCAGCAAATTTATGCTAACCATCTGCACAAACAAAGAAGGTCATAAATAAGTTACAATTTGAGCATGAAAGATTAAAAATGTAAATATTTTAGCAGGGAGGAGGAAACATACATGCCAGTGCGTGATTGGTTTAATTTTGTTACCTGGGGGTATAGAATAAGGTGATAGGAGGTAGCTAGTTTTACCTATATAATGTAGCTAAAAATCCTTGCTCTTTAGGAACCATCTCCAGACTGCAGTTCAAAATCAAGCTGCTAGAACTGACCCCTCTGCATGACCATGACATGCACAGGCATCACCAGCACCCCCAGATGAGTGAATCCTGACTGACCATCAGGTGAAAGTTGTCCATATATTGGGAGTAGTGAGCATAAAAGATTTGTTTGGCATATGTATTCTGTGTATGTTGCTAATAAATAGACATTTAGAGCATAGTTGTGTAAAGCTCTTTCACTGGGAAAAGGTTCTGCAGACCCATATGGCCCTGAGCACTGTGGGTAAGGTGGTACTTAAATTTACCAAGTTTTCCTTGAGCCCGATAGGTAAGGGTAGGTGCTTTACACCGAGCCTTCAGTAAGGAAAGAGTGGGGGTGCCTAAATTAACCAGGTCATGCCTTGAGCGTTATGAGGGTATGGGCGGGGTGCCCTAGGGTCCTGACCTGAGAGTTTGGTCATCTGCTGAAGCATATGGTGAGAAACTTTGCTTAAATCTAATATAGTTAGGCATTTGTACACTTTTTTCCTTGTAACCATTTGACTTCTATGCCCTGTTACTTGTACTTAAAATCATCTTTGTAGATAAAACAAGTTTATTGACTAATCCAGAGTGTTTATTCAGGCACTTCAATTTAACTGTTTGAGATAATTAACTGGCATATTATCCTCATTAAGTTTAATGAACTTAAACTATTTGTACTGTCCAGGAGAGGGCTAGACAGAACAGGACATACACTTCTGGGTGGAAATCTGAGACTAGGGGTGTGTTGGTGTCATCCTGCAGTATAACCAAGGCTAAGGAGACCCAGAGTTTAACTCAAGTGCGATTGTCAGGCTGCAGTTACACACAGACACTCAGGGTGTGGCCTGCAAGCTATTTGGCTGTTTGAGTGGACCAGATAGAAGGTACATCAGCAAAGCATTGTAAAGCTCTCCAGGTTGCAGGGCAGGGGTGACAGCCCCACTGATCTGGACTGTACCCTGGTATATCAGTGATGAATTGTTCTTATCCACTGAGAACAAGACAGGAAGTAATGGTTTTTAATTGCAGCAAGGGAGATTTAGTTAGGAAGTTTTTACTAATATCTAATCTATAAGGGTAGTTATAAATTCTGGAACAAATAACCTAGAGTGGTTGTGGAATTTCTGTCATTGGAGGTTTTTAAGTACAGGTTAGCTAAACAATTGTCAGGGATGGTCTAGATAATATTTAGTCTTACTTCAGTGCAGGGGACTGGACTAGATGACCTATTAAAGTCCCTTCCAGTCCTACATTTCTATGATTCTATGTACCAACAGTCATCTTTTTTTATTTTTATTATAAAAACAGTATGGCAATTCTGTGCATGCATAGTAAACTTGTGCCATTTGTCCCCAAAACTGTCAGTATATTATATCTAGATGCATAGTTTCTTAATATTGCCAGTACTTCTCACTGGAGCCTCATCTTTTGTGTGCCGTTTTATGCAGTTATGGAATCAGAAAAATAATTGAGATACAAGTGTTGCCACAGTGTATTCTTGTAGTGTAATGTGCATCTATGGACACAAGTTTCCCAAAGTCAATAAGAGTATGTCTGTTGCTTCCACACAAGAATTCCAAATTCAGTGTAATAAAGGATGCACATAAATTTATTGCAGCATTATTAGATATAGATCTTAGCCACTTTGAAGTATTTGTCAGGTGTCTCCTTAATCTATAATATGATAGCAATTACATTGTTACCAATTAATGTATATCAAAATATAAGAAAATTATCATAATACAGGAGTTGTGCAGAAAGGAATTATGTTACACAATAGGTGTTCTCAGGAAAATTACCCCACACAATTCAAAGTAGGAACACAGGATGCTACACAAATGATTCCATAATAGTAAATAAAATTAATTGGAAGTTTTTTAATTAACATTGATCCTACAGTGTTAGCTACAGGAATGAGACTTCTGGAATATTATTCACTGTCACTAGAACTATGTAATACGATAAGCAGACGGAGAATTTTGTATCTAGTTCTAGAGGTTTAACTATTTCAAATCAAGATTATAGATGCCTTCAAAATACCTATGTCTGTCTTCTGTCTCTCAACTGAAGAAACCTCTTAATTTATATCAATTTTCATTGTCTTGAATTATTGATAGCACATTCACATTGAATTCCCCTTTAACTTTGAGACATTAGCTAAGTTAAACATCTCAGAGCCTCTAGCATAGCGAATTCAGTGCCCTCTATTCACTTGTTAAATATATAAATTTACAGCACTCACTTATGCTTAGTTTTGCAGCAGTTTATATAATACAACATTGTCATAAACAGATAGCTAAGGGTTAATGTTTCTTTTACCTGTAAAGGGTTAACAAAGGGAACCACACACCTGACCAGAGGACCAATCAGGAAACCGGATATTTCAAAGCTCAGGGAGGGAATTTTTGGGTGTGTGTCTTTTAGTCTTGTATTGTCTCTCTCTAGTGCTCTCTCGGCTCTGATAGAGGATCTCTTACCTTAGATTTTCTAATCTTCTGTTTCCAAGGTAAGTACAAGGTAGAAGCATAGTTTTGTTATATTGTTTTTGTATTTACATGTGTGTGTAGTTTGCGAATGTTTTAAATTGTATTCTTTTTAATAGCTGTTTATCATGTTTTCTTTAGCAATTGACCCGATATTGTCCTTTGATACAGAGGACATTTTATGTCTTTTTCTGTTCTTTTTATAAAACTTCTTTTTAAGACCTGTTGGATTTTATTCTTTCCCTAGTGGGGATCAAGGGATTGAGCTGCAGCTCAACCAGGATTTATGTGGAGGGAAAAGGGGAGAAAGGGAAGTGGTTATTTCCCTTTGTTGTGAGACTCAGGGGGCATTTGAGTCTTTGGGGTCCCCCAGGGAAGGTTTTGGGTTGAGACCAGAGTGAGGCAGGCACTGGAATTCCTGTCTGGTGGCAGCGATATCAGATCTAAGCTGATAATTAAGCTTAGAGGAATTTATGCTAGTACCTCATATTTGAACTCTAAGGTTCAGATTGAGGAATTATACTATGACAAACATGCACTGGGAGAAGGTTTTACTGATTCAATCACACTTGTCCCAATATAATTAAGAAAAAAAGCAAATCCCATTTTTAATGTATGCCAAGAACTGACATTTGTTGCCCAAGTCGTGAGCAATGTGGTGGCTCATGTCCCCAAAGAGAGAGTAAAAATGTTAGGTGCACTTTTAAAAAAGTTGAGTGAACCTGCCTGAAGCTGGTTTCAGTGAGCTCTTTTCATTAGCTATAAAGCTCATTTCATGAGCTATTAAGGGATGTTTATTTTTTCTTTGTGATCTTATGTGCTGAACAGACTTCTGTTATGAATTCATCTATCCATCAATCTGCTACCATTCTACAAAATTTACTGATCTAGAGATTGACATAGGTTTTTTGGGTTTGGGGGGCTTCAGTTCTGAGAGGTATAGGGGAAAAAAACTGGTAATCTCCCGGTTTGGACCTTCAAGAATTTGACAGTCAGAATTGAATAGCAAGAACAGGATAAGTGATAGAAACAAACATGCTGAAATAAAGGTACTTGGGTGATCAATATGAACGGTGTACACCTAAGGTTTGGTACTTAAACATGTTTAGGCCCCTACATTATATGGATTTAGGTGCCTACCTTTAGATATCCAAGTCTGAAAATTTTGGGCATACAATCATAGGTTAAAAACCAGTGTGTTCGTTCTCTCTCTCTCATATCATTTTAAAATATATGCCAAAAATAAATGCCTACATAGCAGTCCTTTTAATTTCAGTTCCAGGTTTGTTTGTGTTTGTGTTGTTTTTTTACAAGACTAAGCAGCTTGAACAGAAATGAACTGTCTATTGATTTCAAGTATCAGGTCTTACAAAAAGCCAGTGTCAGGCTGTGAGCGAAGGAGAGAATAATTTTTGGCAATGTTCAATCTCACCACCTCTCTAACTTGCTGTTAATGTATGTGTGTTCTATTTATCAAGTATTTCTAGTTGTATAGTGTTTTGACTAATTATGGTTACTATTTGTCAATTTTTTAAAACATTATTTTTAAAAATAAAGATGATTCCTAGCATCTGGCACGTGCCTCACTCCTTAATAGAGGTGAATTGGAAACATGGAACATAATTTTTTAAAATGAATGTGTGGCCTTGCTCTCTTTTGCTACAATAAATAATTCTAGAGTAATTCAAACAAGTATTCAGGAACAAAACCTGTCACTACTTATATTGTCACCTCTCTGCAAGTGGTGACAAATTTGGGGGGCTTGCAGGTCAGATTCCAATTGGAAGAGAACTTAGTGTTGTGGAGGCTGGGTGTTTTCTCAGAATAATTTATTTTAGACTTGTATAAAGCCCTGGAACAGAGGAACAAACTGCCTGCAAGCAATCCCCCCTTCCCCCCCCCTTTTTTTTTTAAATGAATGTTAGTCAAAACACTAATACCTGTTTCCCAGGAATCCTAATGATTGACTCTAGCTAGAGATTAAGATAAAGAGCTAATTTTCTTGCTATTTGCCACAGCTCCCCAAAATAATTTGCATCACAAAACTAACAATACATCATTATTTAAAAAATTGTACATTGCTTGCTTGGTTAGAAAAATGCTTCCTAAGACTGTGCAATAGTTCTGCTTGGAGACTCCAGCTACAACAGTGTAAGTTCTTTTGTTCTTTTTGTAGCCCAAGGGGGATGAGGTCTTTAGGCACTACTTGTATTAGAAATAATGAATAACAAAATGAACTATTCTTTTTCGTATCTTAGTCTGAAATTATATCACCAAAACATAAAACCAGATGGGTTTATTCAAAACATTTTGTCCAAAATTCATAGAATGATGCTCATACTTTATATCTTAAAGGCACATACTCTATGAAGAGGGTGACTAAGCATGACAAGTGGGATACTATGCATTTAAGTTCACACAAAAGTAGGTCTTTATGATAGCTGGCTATTGGGTTGAGTCTAGCTCACTAATGAAACCAAGGTCTTCACTAGCAACACTTCTGTCCCTTGTGAATCATTCATATAATCACTTATAATCAAGTAAAGAGATCATCAGCTCAGAAAAAGACTCCTTTGCCCAGTATATTCTTATATAAATATAGCCTATTTCAGTTATTAATTCACGGCGTGTGGTTGTGGTATTTTTAAATCCAGAGAAATTTCTGCTGTCTTAAGTTCTATCTCCTCTCCCGAGGCTTTCAGAACATACAATACCTACAAATTTTAAAGAGATGAAGCATCATGTCATATCAGTCAAGTGCCTCATAAGTGAGGATTACTTAGCCACCTCTTCTGATATTTGATTTGTCGTCATAGCTGGTGACTTTGTTGTTTCTCCAACATATTGTGAGTCCCTGGGGCATGTAATCAAATATCACGATTCATATTAAATAGTTTTTGCTTTACTTTATATACCTTCCAAATAGCACTATGAGAGAAGTTTCTTCTTGTGCATGGCACAGTTGCAGTAGCAGTAATCTATGCACAAAACCCTTTCCTCTCTGATTTCAGTTGGTAAAGGTAATTTTCTCCATCACCTTCAGATTTACATTGAGTTCATTAATCTTTTTCAAACCTGTCTTACAACAATAATAATCCATGGTAGGCCCCAAATCAGCTGTCTAAAAAGTCAGTTCCTCTCTGGAGATTGGGTTTGTTTTTTTCCTGGAGTTAAGGGTACTGTAGCTGATACAATATTTGCTACTTGTGTGGGTCTGACTGTGCCATGTTGTCTAGGTCTTTCTTCATGGTTAATTTCCCATGGCACTAAGGCTTAAGTCCCCTGTCCAGCAGTGAGAACCACATCGGTAGATCACTGCATGGGGGAGTCTGCCTAAGTCCAATAACTTTACTGCGCGTATGAATTTATGAACAATGCTGCCATATGCCAGTAGATGGCACTCTTTATATTAACTAATGATTTTACATAAAACACATACACAGAACGCTAATCTAGCACTCCTCAACACTTAGGACTGACCCACAATTAGGAGGAAAAATTAGACATTAAAAAAAGTACCATAGAAAAGAGAGAAACAAAAAAAATCGTAGGGTAAAAAAAATCACTTACGCCCCGTAGCACTTAATTATTTTTTTGGCACTCGCATACCATTGTGGTAGATATAAAAATATTTGTACTGAAATAAATATGGTTCCAACCTTTTCAGTCACTATCAATACATTACAGTGAATGTTCTTTACTTATGCTGACATGTTCATGCAACATTAGTGTGCCATTCTCTATAACATTATTTGAAAAATCTGTCATTTTGCATCCACAGGGATGAACATTCCATAGAAATATCAGATGCAGTGAGCTGAAAAAGAGATGACATACAGGGACAGAAAAATCCCAGTAAGTTATTTAAATTTTAAACCCTTCACTATGTAATCAATAACTGCACCAAGATGAAAAAAATCAGCTTCTGAAAACTGCTGAATTACAATGTTGGCATAGAAAAAAGGAACAAAGAGTAAATCACCAACTTAATTATTGAGTTGTCAAGAAGAAGTTAACCTAGGAACTTCTGAAGTAGGCTCAATTATAATGCTGTAGTGGGAAGCAAGAAACAAAACCAGAAGTAAGTAACAGATTATAGAACTCTGGCTCATATTTGTAGTATTATCAAAGCTGATGATCAAAGTGAAGTAATGACAGCATATTTGGTAAATATAATCTACTGATTGTTTCTTTACAAATACATTGTAGTAGCATGTATTTCTAGCTACATCTTTTACCAATATTTATGCATAATATTTTTCTAGGGGCATCAGTATTCCTTGTTGTTAATGATTCATAACTTCTTAACTGTGGTTTTCTGATGGTATAACTTCATTAAAATCTATAGTTATTCCAATATTAAACTGGAGGAATGCTGTGGTGACACAGATTCAAGTGAAATATTGAAGTCAATGGAAGTTTATGCTATTAATTTCAATGGAGCTAGTATTTTGCCCTGGAAACTTTACTCTCAGAATGGATTTTTATACAGAAAGAGTAGGAGTAAAGGTGGTGGTGGGGGAGGGATGGCCTGCTAAACCCAGGGTTGTGAGTTCAATCCTTGGGGGAGGCCACTTAGGGATCTGGGGTAAAAATCAGTACTTGGCCCTGCTAGTGAAGGCAAGAGGCTGGACTCAATGACCTTTCAAGGTCCCTTCCAGTTCTAGGAGATATATCTCCAGTTACAAAAAAAAAAAAAAAAAGGAATCCACTCAAACCCTTCACAGCCTGCCACACAGATCTTGCCATATTTATGTATGAGGTTTTTAGATGTGACAGTCTTTTTCCCTATGTTCACCCTTTCTACAAGACTATGATAAATTTGGTATAAAGTATATCTTGTAAGGTAGATCATATGATAAACATCATTGTCCTGGTACAATGTGTGGCAATATTGTATGTAAAGTTATGAAATTCCACTGTAGAAAACATGTTCCAAGTTTAGGAAAACTGCTTCAACCTGTTCTTCAGAGACAAAAGGCTAGCCAGCACCTCAGCCAAGTATTGGCATAATCAAATGGACTATCACCTGGTTAAGCAGCCATTCTTTGGCAGGAAGAAGGATGTGAGTGAGAAATTTATATCTTAGCAATGCAACAGCTGGAGGTTCTCATGTAAACAGACTGGCTATCACCTGAACCTCAGCTGGAGATTATTCTCAAAGAGCAGGAAAATGTATAAAAATGAGGAACAGAGGCCCCAAATCACCTCTTTCCCTTTATTTCTACTTATGGCATCAACAACATTTGAAAGACAGAGAAGAAGCATCACTGAACTGGGGGAGCAGTCCTGGCTGAAAAATCCAGTCAGACTTCTACAAGCATGTGGTGAGAAACCTTTTTGCGTTAAGTTTACTTATCTTGTTAAGTTAGATATTAGTTTCCATTTTACTTTATTTCTTTGTAACTAGTTCTGACTTCTATGCTGCATTACTTATAAACACTTGAAATATATATTTCTGTAGTTAATAAACTTGTTTTGTTTAAGCCGGTATGTTTGGACTTAAGTGTTATCTCAAATGAAGTTTCCCAAGGTTTGTGCATTTCATTTTCTGTTAATGAAATAACAGACAGCTTGTATTATTCAGAAGGTACTAGACAGTACAAGATGCACATTTCTAGGGGGAAGTCTGGGACTGGGACTTTGCTCATGTCACTCTGCAGTGTAATTCAAAGGTGGAAGGCTGGCTGAAGCACTCCAGCAATGTAGCTGGGGATAATTTACATGCTGGAGGTTGTGACTAGGCCAGGAGCGGTTACTCTCACAGCAAAGCAGTGTAAAAGGCACCCCAGGTTGGAGAACTGAGACGCAGCTGTCCAGATTGCACCCTGGGAAATGTCACATGTACACTTAAACTGTGCAGCTTTAGCACTTTGGTGTAGACTGGGGTGGACAAACTTTTTGGCCCAAGGGCCACATCTGGTTGGGGAAATTGCATGCAGGGCCATGAATGCAGGGCTGGGGCAGGAGGTTGGAGTGCAGGGCATGGGGGACGGTGTGCAGTGTGCAGGAAGAGGCTCAGGGCAAGGGGATGGGGCAGGGAAGGGGTGCGGAGTGTATGAGGGGGCTCCAGGAAGTGGGTTGGGGTGCATAGTGCAAGAGGGGGCTCAGGGTAGTGGTGCAGAGAGGGGCAATCCCATGGGCTAAATCCCAAGCCCTGAGGGGCCAGATCCAGCCTGCAGGCTGTAATTTGCCCACCTCTGGTGTAGACCCTCACTACAGCAATGGGAGGGGTTCTCCCATTGCTGTAGTTAATCCACCTCCCCAAGAGGCAGTAGCTAGGTTAATGGAAGAGGTCTTCTGTTAACCTAGTGCTATCTACACCGGAGGTTAGGCAGGGTTAATTATGTTCTCATGGGTGTGAAAAATTCACCCCCTCCCCCGAGTGATGTAAGTGGATCAACCTTTAGTGTAGGCTTGGCCTTGGTGTTCACATATAGCTAGTCCCATATCTAGGGCTAGATTTGAGTAGTTCAAAATTATTGTTGAAGTTGCCAAATATGATACATACTCCATACATATTCTGTAGCACCAGAATACCATCAACTAATTCTTAATTAGTTAAATGTGTACAGTGCCTTGAGAAGGTAAAGTGTTATATAAGTAGTGGTGGTGATTGAGTGACCACTTTACTTGAAATGTATTTGTTTTGCAGTAACACCAGACTGATTTTTGTACGTGTAATGGATTGTGTCAGACAGTATTTTCTTATAGTTTTATAATACAATAACTGAAGATCATGCAATTCCTCTCCTTGGTGTTTCATAGTCAGTTTTTTCTTTTCCCAAAACTTTAGGCGGCAAGTAAAGCAATAGTTGCTGGATAGTAACCAGCTGTCATGCCTTTCTCTTCAGACATGCATGCCACAAAGTATTCCAAGTCTTCCATTTTTGATAAGTAAGTCCCATTTTGTGATCGTCCATTATAGTCATTTTTTTTTTGTATGGACATTCCTGCCCTGGCAGATTAGATGACCTAATAGGTTTTTAGACATTTCTAGTGTCTGTGGCTCTCTATAAAATTACTATTTGTTGTAGTATCTGCACTGCCTTCATTTCTTTTATTAAGTCCCTAAAGTTTCCTATGCAGCTTAATCCCAAGGTAGAGTAAAAACTCCAGGTTTCACTTTGCTATATTCCTGCCTTTCATTTATTGTGAGAGATGCTGATCCAGTGAGTCCTCCATGATCTGTAGATTTTTTTGAGATCTGCTGAAAGCAAGAGCTGCCTGTATATGCCTCCACATTCCCTCCTCGACCCCACCTCCCCTCCCACATACACAGCTCTTTGCTGTCCCCTGGCAGCAAGGAAAATAGGGTCCAGATTAAACTTACTGTACAGATAACAGGTACACAAACAGCTGAAACTGTACTCAAAGAGTAGTTATCAGCGGTTCACTGTGAAACTGGGAAGACATACCTAATGGGGGTCCTACAGCTGGATCTAGTACTACTTAATGTTTTTGTTAATAACTTGGATAATGCGGTGGAGAATTATGCTTACAAAATTTGCAGATGATATCAAGCTGGGAGAGATTCCATGCACTTTGGAGAACAGGGTTTGAATTCAAAAGGACCTTTATAAATTGGAGAATTGGTCTGAAATCAACTCAACAAAGTTTAACAAAGACAAGTGCAAAGTACTCCACTTAAGGCTCGTCAACACTGAAAAGTTACAAGGTGACGCAACCCCGCTGGAGACTGCACTAGGCTGATAGAAGAATTCTTCTGTTGACCTAGTTACCTCCTCTTGGTGGGAGGAGGGGTGGATTACCTACAGTGAAGAGACCCCCTTTTGTTGCTAGAGTAAGTGTCTACACTGAAGTGCTACAGGGCTGGATGCCATGCTTTCAGGAATATGTGGACAAACTGGAGAGTCCAGAGGAGAGCCCAAAAAAACCCAACAACAATGATGAAAGGTTTAGAAAACCTGACTTATGAGGAAAGGTTAAAAAAACTGGGCATGTTTAAACCTGAGAGGAGAAGACTGAGGCATGACGCAGTCTTCAAATATGTTAAGGGCTGTTATGAAGAGGACTGTGATCAATTGTTCTCCATGTCTACTGATGGTAGGACAGGAAATAATCAGTTTAATCTACAAGGGAAATGTTTTAAGTTAGATACTAGGAAAGACTTTCTAACTATACAAATAGTTAAACTCTGCAATAGGTGTCCAAAGGCAGTTGTGGAATCCACATCACTGAAGGTTTTAAAGAACAGGTTAGACAAATACCTATTCTGGATGGTCTAGGTTTACTTGGTCTAGGGTAACCAGATAGGAAGTGTGGAAAAATTGGGACTGTCCCTATAAAATCAGGACATCTGGTCACCATAACTTGTCCCCCGTGTGTGTGTATGGTAGGAATGGACTAGAGGACCTTTAGATGTCCCTTCCATTCCTGCATTTCTAGTATTCTGTGGGATCTCCTCTGGCCTATGCTGCCCTGACACTTACTTGGTACAGGAGAGAGAATGATCTGCAGCCCAATGGGGAAAACTCATGTGAGTTACTGCTGATACTGGCCACTGTTTCGAAAGAGCCTGTCATAGTAATATTCCTCGATTTGAACATTAGAGTTCAAATATAAGGTACTAGCATGAAGTCCTCTAAGCTTAATCTCCATCTTAGATCTGATAGGCTGCCACCAGGTCAGGAATTGATAGGGCCTGACCCCCCTTTCCTCTCTCTGGTGTCCCCAACCCTCCCCTGGGGGGACCTCCAGATAACCTGTTTCTCTGCTTCCCAAGAGATAAGCGTTCTTCCCTCAGGACAATTGAGATGCAAAATACCAACAGCTTGGCTTTGCCTTTCCCCGTTCCTGCCTTCCCGTGAGGGAGACAGATACCTGATACAGAGGTTTCAATTTCTCTGCCTTACTAGAAAAAGAAACTTCCACAAGTTTTGAAAAAAGAAAGCTTTATATAGAAAAAGAGACAATACAGACTAATGACTTGCATAACATTTATACAGGCTCCTACTTAAGAAAATCTGAATAACCCAGTCTGATTTAAAAAATAGCCAATTTAAATAGACCAGCAATCACACACAGTAAGTACAAAGCAAAGCATATCATAGCCGATTTTACTTTGTTTCCGTTTTGTACTCACTGCCTTTTAGTAGAATGAGAAGAAGATTGGAATTAGCAAGATAGCTTGTCCCTCACAGCCGAGGAAGCAACAAAGACCCAGCAATCCACATCTGTAAATACAACACAAAGCTCCTCATAGCCGAATTACTTTGTTTCCCTTTGTACTCACAGACTTTTGGTAGAATATTTGAGATAAGATGGAGTTAGAAGAAAACTTGTTTACCCATAGCCGAGAAAACAACAAAGACCCCGAGTATACAAATTCCCGCCCCTGACTTTAAACAATCCAGTTCTCTGATTGGTCCTCTGGTCAGGTGTTTGTTTCTCTTTGTTCCCCCTTTACAGGAAAAGAAAATTAACCCTTACCTTACCTATCTACTTATGACAGAGCCCCACCCAGTTCTCTCCAGCTAGAGAACTTGTGTAGGCAGAGTTCCTGTGGAGAGGGATTCAACATGATCTAGAATAAGTGGAGACATGTCAGATGCTGGCACTTCATTTCAAATGAGAATTAATTTGGATGGATCTTACAAAAAATTGGAGCACTCTCCAGTGTGTTCGTACTATAGGAGTCACCTTCTGGACTAGCTATTGCAACCAAAAACCAAAATGTCTGAGCCTCATCAAAGCTATATCTAGTAAGGAAAGGAGTGAAAAGCATCTTTTCATTTTACATTTATTTTCCTTCCATCCTTCCCTGGAGTGTGTAGTTTGTGAACTGAGGCAGGCATTTCCATTCGGTAAAAATAAAGGGATGAGAATATTTAAAGTAACTGGTAGTGACAAGTCACAAACTGAGTACAGGCAGTTTGCTGTGAAAAATCCTCAAGTATAAAAGAAGGGAAGGTCTGTAATATTTCATCTTGCATGAAGAATGTAGTAGTGGGGAGGATTCCTAGGAAAGCCAACTTTTCCCCAGAAGAATTAAATGCTATATAATTGCGCCCATTCACTTAACAAATAACCCATATTACAGCAAGTGACATACAACAATATGTCAGCTGTTCACAGTGAGGAAAATACACAACGTGTGAAACATTAGACCATACTCTTTTCCTGGGTTAAGGGAAGTCAGTTTGAATTTGACTATCATGTAACATCAGAACTTAAGTGGGGGATATGGACAAGAAAAACAGTAGGTAAGAAGGAGAGAATCACGGGGTACATTTCACTTCTTGCTAGACAGAATAATAATGTATTGTGCTATTGTTAAACTCCAGCTCAGATGACCCTTTGAGTGTCTAGCACCACACAAGTATGTAAATAGTTTATTGCTGTAATTGTAACTAAAGACTAAAAGAGGCTACAGTGGAGGTTAATTATAAAGGTTCCCACCAGGATTTCAGTGTTAGTTTCTTGTTGCCATTTGGGCTAACGGTAAAGCACCACATTGGTATGTTTGGGAGATTTAAGCCCTCCCTGACAAAACAGCCTTGAAAAAGGAGCAACTCTAATCCTAAAATATTAGTCTTTACATTTGGCTGACACTGTTCATATTCTCTTTAGTAGTGGAATAGGTGTGTGCTGCCATTTACAATGTTTGGAATATTATTGTAAAAATTTCTATTCTTTGACTTAGCTAAACAATCAGGAAATTTGATTAAGCACCTGAGGCTGGAAATGCAGTGTGCTGTACAACACATTGTCTTGACTGAGAACTTTTTCATTTATCCTTTAAAAGGCTCAAATGAATGTTCTTTAGCTAGATACTCTCAGACCACTTTAACACAGCCAGCTGAGGTGTGGAATGAAGTAGCCTTTTGATATCCCTAATACAACAGCTTTTCGGGGAGGTGAGATAAGCAGGGCCGGCTCTAGGAACCAACCCTCCAAGCATGTGCTTGGGGCGGCACTTTCTAAGGGGCGGCATCCTCCCTTCCTTTTTTATTTTATTTTGTTTTGCTTGGAGTGGCAAAAAGCCACTCACCCTGTCAGCGCACGAGCCAGGATCCACGCCCCCTGCCCAGCCTGACAGCGCTCCGCACAGCCCATTTGGGCAGAGAAACACCACGCTGCCCTGAGGAGACTCAGAGCGGCAGCGGCAGCAGGATCCCTCCCCTGTCCCAGGCCCTGCTTCTCTCCCTCCTTGGCTCCTCACACACTCTGGGAGCCCCTCTCGCCGCCGCAGCCCAGGCTCGGCTACCCCTCCCTCTCCGGCTCCTCACATGCTCTGGGAGCCCCTCTCATTGTCTGCACTCAGCTCCAGGGCCTGGGCTGCGGTGGCGAGAGGGGTTCTCAGAGTGTGTGAGGAGCCGAGGAGGGACTGAAGCGGGGCCTGGGATGTGGGGGAGGGGGGAGAGTCCTGCTGCCACTCTGTCTCCCCAAGGCAGCGTGGCCTTTCCCCGTCCGAGTGGGCTGTGCAGGGTGCCGCAGGGCTGGGCAGGGGGCATGGATCCCAGCTCATGTGCTGACAAGGCAAGGGGGGAAAGTGGGGTCCCCTGGAGCCAAGCCTGGGCTGCGGCGGGAAGAGGGGCTCCTGGAGTGTGTGAGAAGGTGAGTGGCCGGTTGGACTCATCGGTGCTGAGCAGGTAGCCCCGCAGCTGGAGATCCTCACCTTCCCACCTGCTGGGGCTGGGCCAGGGCGTGGTGAGGCTGAAGAGCAGCAGGTCCGGGGGGCTCTCCAGCTCCTCGGCCCCCAGCATATTAGAGGTGAAGGCGGTGAGCATGAACTGATCCACTTCGGCCACCAGCAGCGCTGCGAAGCTCAGGGCAGGGGCCGTGTTCTCCGTGCTGCCCTGCATCTGCACCGCCACCTGCAAGTACTCCCACTCCGTGCTGCCCAGCAGCCCCACCCGCATGGGGACAGAGTCACGGCTGGGTCAGAGCTCAGCTGCCGTGTGCTGGTAGCAGATCCTACCTTTAGGGGTGGGGAGCCTAGTACTGGGGCAGCTGGGGTGTGAGTGAGGGGGGAGAGAGCCTAGTGCAGGTATCGTGGGGGGGGCGGTACTGGTGGCAGGGGGAGCCCAGGGCTGGGGTGGGGGAGCAGCCAAAAATTTTTTTGCTTAGGGCAGCAAAAAACCTAGAGCTGGCCCTGGAGATAAACAATAAACTTCTTCATTTGAAACTATTATAATTTATCTACGTTTATTCATTAAGCACTACCAAGCTGTGTAATATATAGCTAAAGGTACAGTCCCTACCCAAAGGAGTTTACAATGTTCTGGGAGAGGATGGCAGTAATTTAGAGTGCTAGATTTTCCTTTCTCCATCTTCCTTGTATTATAAATTGGGGGTAATGATGGTATTCTGTTGGTGTTGGGTGGGGGGGACAAAAAGGGGAATTTTAAATAGACAATATGTGAAGATACTGGATATTAATCTTTCCAGCTCTCCTAATAATATAAGTAGTTATGGGTCCGAAAAATAGTTGACCACAGTGTGATGGGTTGGATCACAGAGACCCCCTCTTGGGATTGTCACCTGATGTGCTGAGTCTACCTCTGAGTACATTTTCTCTGCCAGTTTGGGCACCCAGAACGCTGCCTTGTCAAGCCAGAGACTCCAGTCTGCTCCAAAGCTGAAGACTGAAAATGGCTTAAGAAGTGCTCCTGTCTCTACACCCAGATACCCAGTTCCCAATGGGATCCAAACCCCAAATAAATTTGTTTACCAGGGCCGCCTGGGGGGGGACAAGTGGGGCAATTTGCCCCAGGCCCCACAGGGGCCCCCACAAGAGTTTTCCAGGGCCACTGGAGCAGGGTCCTCCACTTGCTCTGGGGGCCCCGGAAAACTCTCTCATGCGGCCCGGGCCCCCGGAGCTGCTGCTTCTCCAAGTCTTCAGTGGCAGGGGGTCCTTCTGCTATGGGACGGAAGGACCCCCCTGCCATCAAATTACTGCTGAAGACCTGGCACTTCAGAGATGTGTCCCACTTTGGCGATAATTCGGTGGGAGGGGGGACCCTGCTGCAGGTCTTCAGGGCACTTCAGCGGGGGGTCCCGGAGCGGAAGGATCCCCCGCTGCCAAATTACTGCTGAAGCAGGGGACCCCTGCCGCCAAAGACCCCAGGCCCCCCTGAATCCTCTGGGCAGCTCTGCTGTTTACATTGTGTGACCCGGTTAGGCCAGATGGCTACAGGAGAGTGATAAAAGGCAGATATATTAGCCCCAAGTTAAGTAGGTACCTTACCCAGGGAAAGGGAACAGGCAGTTCCAGAACAATCAGGAACTTGCTGGAACAAATTAAGGCAGACAGGCTAATTAGGACACCTGGAGCCAATTAAGAAGCTGCTAGAATCAGTTAAGACAGGCAGGCAAATCAGGGCACCTGGTTTAAAAAAGACCTCGCTTCAGTCAGTGAGAGGCATGTGTGAGGAGCTGGGAGTAAGAGGCGCAAGAAGCTGAGAGTGAGAAGGCATACTGCTGGAGGACTGAGGAGTACAAGCGTTATCAGAGACCAGGAGGAAGGTCCTGTGGTGAGGATGATGAAGGTGTTGGGAGGAGGCCCATGGGGAAGTAGTCCAGGGAGTTGTAGCTGTCATGGAGCTGTTACAGGAGACACTATAGACAGCTGCAATCCACAGGGCCCTGGGCTGGAACCCAGAGTAGAGGGTGGGTCTGGGTTCCCCTCCATCTCCTCAAGTCCCTATCTTATATAAGAGGAGTTGAGCTGGACTGTGGGTCCCACCAATGGGGGAAGGTCTCTGGCCTGTCCCCCGACCCATTAGGTGGGCCAGCAGAGACTGTAGGGGATTGTTCTCCTCCTTTTCCCAATGCTGGCCAGTGATGAGGTTGGCCAAGTGAATGGCAGGTTTGTGCCACTACAAAAAGAGCCAGACTGCGGACTGCTGTGAACCTCTGAGGTGAGGAAATCCGCCAGAAAGCACAGAACCAACCAAGGTAGAGGAGGAACTTTATCATACCTATATAAAGGTTATACAGGGTAAACTCATAAATTGTCTGCCCTCTATAACACTGATAGAGACACAGCTGTTTGCTCCCCCAGGTATTAGTCACTAACTCTGGGTTCAATAATAAGCAAAAAGTGATTTTATGAAGTATAACAAGTAGGATTTAAGTAGTCCTGAGTATTAATAGACAAGTAAATTAAGTTAAATGATAAAATAAAACAAACATGCAGGTCTAAGCCTAATACATTAAGAAACTGGTTACAGATACAATCTCAGCCTCAGATATTCCAATAAGCTTTTTTCAGACTGGACTTTTTTCCTAGTGTGGGCCCAATCCTTTCCCCTAGTACAATCTTTGTTCCGGCTCAGGTGGTAGCTAGGGGATTTCTCATGACTGCAGCCCTTTTGTTCTGTTCCACCTGTCATAAAGCATAAGTCCCAATTCTGAACCTTAGCGTCCAAAATGTGGGTGCCTGCATGAAACCTCCAAGCTTAATTACCAGCTTAGATCTGATAGCGCTGCCACCAGCCAGAAATTCCAGTGTCTGGCTCACTCTGGTCTCCCCAAAACCTTCCCTGGGGGACCCCAAGACTCAGATGCCCTGAGTCTCACAACAAAGGGAA
>NC_133770.1:249192545-249234983 GCF_003597395.2 Chelonoidis abingdonii | reverse complement strand
TGGCCACACTTGATGAGCAGCGCTGCATCACCAGCGCTGGAATCGTTACACCCCAAGTAGACCAGGTGTACAGCCAGTGCTGCAGCCAGGGAGTTGCAGCGCTGGCTGTGCTTTGCAAGTGTGGACACAGAGTAAGTTGCAGTGCTGTAACCCCATCACCAGCGCTGCAACTCTCAAGTGTAGCCAAGCCCCAAAATTCGAAACCATCATTAATGGCCTACACTTGGCATTATTACAATAGGGCCTCAGTTATATTTCATATTTCTGGTTTGATACAAGAATCATACATTTATACAAATTGGATGCCCACACTCAGATTATAACCTTTTAATGGTACCTTTACAAGAGACCTTTTGCACGAAGCATATTCCAGTTACATTATATTCACACTCATTAGCATGTTTTCATAAAATCATATAGAGTGCAACGTCACAAACAGAAAACCCAGATGTTGCAGAAAGTTATGCTGGCTATCAAGTAACTCTCAATTTCACATCTGATTCAGTATGTAACCATTGTAACTGACCAACATTAAGAGTAGTGGTGAATGCTCAATTTTTTAATGAAATGTAAAATTATTATACTCTTAATAGTTTTGACCATTACAGATTCCATGAGACTTTTCAGTGTTATGAGCAAAATCTGTCTTAAGTAATTATATACGGAATGGATCAATTATTTCTGTCTGAATAGAAGGATTAGATGTGATCATTTTACAATGTTTCTAGCTGAATATTAGACCAGAGAGAATAACTTGCAATGAATAATTTAATGAATTTAGCCTTTTTCTGGTCTCAGAATGTGCATTAGCAGATCATTTCCTTGAATTTATTTGGCAACATTTTCAGTACTTAATTGTTGAAATTTGAGCTGTGCTGCTTAGTTGCGACAGGCCAGTGTGATGGTCCTCACTTGTGGTCTGGTTGGGGAGTGTGGCCTAGTGGTCATGGCCACAACTCCTGACTGTCAAGGGAGCTGTGCGGAGGGGAGCTCGGGCCGACCTCCTCCATTGGGCTCCAACCCAGGGCCCTTTGAGCTACGTGTAGTCTAGCAACCATGGCTGCTTAAGGCTGTTCTCCCTGGGCCTCTTCCTCTTCTTGTTCCCTGCCCCCTTCCCCTGCCCTGGATCAGCTTAGCCTATGGCTTTTTCCTGTTGCCTTCATAGATTGACTTAAATGTAAAGATTTGCAAGCAGATTAGAAGGGAAATCCTTTCATAAAGGACTAGAAAAATAAGAGGCTGTTAAACAAATCAAATTCAAGATTTGAGAGGGCTGCAGTATTTGTGACAAGTTTTAACCAATTAAGTAATAGCTTTTGCAATGGGGGAACTGCCATCTGAGTGCGCCTAGAAACTGCTAAATTAGATGCCCTCTGGGAAAGCTGAGAGTGGTAAAAAGACAAATTCCAGTTGCAATCTAGATAATAACAAATCCCTAATTGGCAGACATTAGTACTAGTAGAAAAATTAATAAAGAGAAGGATGATTGTTACTCCTCTGCACAGCTACAACTGTGCTATTGCCCAAAAAATAAACAATCGAGATTTACGCCATGTAAATGTGATTTAATTCTGCTATAGACAAAAGTGTCACTCCTAATTTACATTGGGATAGATTAGAGCAGAATCTGCTTCCCACCTTCTCCCTGAATCCATCTGCGGCATTTTGAATTGTGTCAAACATCTTACTAAAGCTTGGAGGTTGTAGCAAATGGGTTCCTGCTTCACTAACAGCTGGGTTAATTTGTGAGATGGAAAAATATAGCTCCCATGCTGAATCATGGAAATCAGTACTCACTGGATGGCTTGGGATTTTTTTTATAGGGACAGTTCTTTGCTTGATATTTTACTGCCAGCACGGCACAGAACAATACAGTGAATTCATCCTGTTTACTAGTTGGTGGGATTGTGGGTTGTTTGTTGGTTTGGGTTTTTTTTGTTGGTTTGTTTTTTTAAGCACATCTGAAATCATATTGCTTAACTGGAACTGCATCCACCCAAGAAACAAGACCTGACCACAAACCAGTCTCTACCTATTGTGACACCAAAATGAGATGCTACCCGCAATTGGTTACACAGATCTTCTTAATATAATAGTCCCTAACCTTTCTTAGGTGCTTTGATCAGTGGTGAAATAGTTAAGTGTTGACATTTAAATTTTAGGTCCCAGAGTTAGTACCCTAGTGAGGCAATTGGGGCAGCTCACACCTCTCAGAACCACCCATTCAGGCTGTGTGCAGATGCAGGCAGACAGCATTGCATTGGTTTATACTCAGTTTACACTCCTGAAGGTTTTCCTGACTACTGAAACATCTAGAAACTTTTTTTAAAAATGAAGCTTGGATTCTGCAGAACAATATAGCACTTTTTCATAGTGGCTAGCTAAATGAGCCACTGCAAGCCTGCCAATTCGGTATGTTTATTCCAGAGTAGCCTCACACGGCAATAGTTGAGCATATTATAGTACAGTGAGCATATAACTAATATGGTAAAACTTAAATCAATAAGATTTGCTGACATACCTAAAATTAATGGATCAAATACCTAATGCCATATATTTCTGGAAGTTGATTAATACAATTACTTCTCCCTCCTTCCAGATTTATAGTATTAATAATCACTTGGTGTGCAGCATAATCAGACTGTGTGATATGAGCAGCTGTGTTAATAAAACCAATGCATTAACTTTATTTTTGTTCTACTTTATATTTAAAGTGACTGTGCATTGCTCAAGCACTTTCATATTAACTAGAAATATTCAATATCACATTTAATTCAACCCAAGCAATAAAATGACCCATCTGTCACTTCATTCAATATATTTATATGATGCAGTAATATTATGGGTTAAATCCTGTTTCTACTGAAGTCAGTGGTAAAACTCCTGTTGACTGCAATGTGTATAGGATCTAACCCAGTTACCCAGTTTACTGTATGAGATCCACCTCCTCCCCAAATGCCTGAGTAAACTTATGCAATGATACAATGAAAACACACTAAGAAGAAAACATCATGGGGATAATACAATGGACTCTTCATAAGGACTCAGTCTGTACTTTTTCAGACTCTGTCACAACCCAGCTGTTGCCATCTGCTGGAGAGAGCTTTTGGCAGACATGTTAACAAAGGTCTGCCAAGCCACTAATCTGTTGAAAAAGTAAATCCCCAGAATTCTCCCAGACAGAATCGCCTTGAGAGGAGTAATTTTGTATGTTTAAGAAGAGTTCACATTTGTGGCTCAGTTTGCTGCCTGGATATATCTCTCTAGCAGTCTGAAGATTAGGAAGTGACTGAATCCGTAAAAATAAAAGGCTGATTTGAATTTTTTAAACAGAGCTACTGTAGGTGTTATAAAAGCAACACCTTTTTGATGCTTTTAATTTCCTCGCAGCCCTTTTTCAATTAATAATCACTAATTTTAGATTAAAGTCCTCAGCTCAAGGGCTAACTGCTAAGATTTATTTAAAGGATAAATTACTGATGAAATTTTTCCTATTGTGGTTTCATCCACAAAGTTTCCCCAATTTAGCTAAAACTGGTCTTAGTGGAAAAGGTGACAAACTGCTAGTATAAAAGCTGTAAAGTAGCTAAAAATAATCTGCATAAATTGACATCTTAAATTACATAGAGAAAATTCCAAATTCCAGATAACAGATTCTGTTTATGGTTGCTTCATGGTGAAGTATCAAATCCTTTTACTGTATGACTAAATTTTAATGCTTTTTGCTGAATTTATAAAACAATCCCATTTTTCTTGCACGGATTTAAGTTTTTTTCCCCTTTTTGTCTGTCTCAAGCACTTCACAAAGACACAGAGCTACTGGTGCATTACCTCTGGAACTGTTTTCTTCAAAAGAATAAGTGATCACTCTACCAACATTCTAAGAATTCACTATGGAAATATCCATATAACATTAAATAAAATGCAAGCGAAAAAGTCAAGTGAAACCATACATTGTTGTAAGGCATTATCTGGAGACCCAGGGTGTAGTCCAGAATGGAAAGTCCACCACATTTGGAAAGTGATTTGTACTTCAGGCCTTGGTAAAGTAGTAATTTTGTTTTTGTTTGTAAGGTGGCCTCCCCCCTTCCCAAAAAAGCTATTCCTGGGCTAGAGTAGTTAAATTTTAGAAATGTTGTCTCCCATTTTTGAAGTTCTTTCAGAGTCTTATATCCATTCTCATCTTAATAACAAAAGCCTTAAATTAGATTGCTCATCACTTACATACAAGTAGATATTGCTTGAATCACATGCATACACACAGTTTTAGTAGATACATCAGTTCCAGCTTATTAAACCCAGCCGTTCTCTACATTTCCACTTTCCCCTTTTGGGTTCAGTGATAATCAAACCATTGTTCTCACTCCATTGGTTAGTTACTACTAACCAGAGAAAAGTGGTAGAATTAGCATTTGTTAGGCAAGACCTTAAACATGGAAACCCCATGTGGAAAATTAACATCCTCTGCAGTATAACTACTCCAATAATGCCACTTTCATTCCAGAATAGAGTGTCCACATGGGGACTTATAACAGAATAGCTACAGCAGTATAATACCAGCACAGTTCTGCCTGTCAATTTCCCAGTGTAGCTGAGCACCTATTTGGTTCTTAGGGCCTGATTCTGATTTTACACAGCAGTATGACTCTATTTACTCCAGTGGTGTATATCCTGACTTACACTGGTGTAAATGAGAAGAGAATCAGGCACATGTATATTTGCAATCAGTTGCCCAAATTTTCATCAGACTCCACTGATATTAGTAGAGTTATTATGGAATTATATGGGTATAAACGATGGTATGATTCTGTAAAGGGGAAATGCAATGCCATTGCATAAGGCATAATACTATTTTGAAACACACATGACTGGCTGGGTCCTAATGTAAATGCAAGTTTGCATCATTATCTTCTCTTAAACATCAGAACTGAATGCTGTGGACTACTCCAGATGTCCTTTTGAGGACATGATTCATCTTAATGTGCTTAGGAGTTCGCAACCTTTGTAGGGCATGCTGAATTGAAATCCTATTCCCTTGTAGCACAGGAGCCCTGATAAACAATGAAACTTGTGAATTTACACTGTGGGGGAAGGAAAATGTGAGGCACCTTTGTGGGCTATGTAGACACCCTTCATCCCATAAAATATAGCTCTAGCGGGGCTTCCAACACCCTAGTACATAGGAGTTTTAAGGGAGGAAGGGCTGCAAGACAGAGCAATATATGTAAAAATTGACTGAGGCATAAGGAGCACAAAACCCATTGCTTGCGTTTTGACAGTGAGCTCTCCAATCCAGGTGGGAAGTATTTAACATGGTGACCACTAAAGGGAATGAGAGAGTGACTCCTCTCTCAGAATGGAGTATGTATGGAGGCACAGTTTAAAAGAAGGGACATATTGTCCACTTTCTGTGTGTAACTGGTTGAAAAGGTCTCATTCTCAGCTGAGCAAATGGAGTCACATAATTGGTAAAGGCATGAGGCAAAATATCATTGCCTGATGAATGGCTTGTCATAGTTCTCAAATTCTTCTTTAGGAAGAAGGCCATGACTTGCACAGAGATTAGAACTGTCCTAATGAAATAAATCCTTCAAGATGGTATCTTGATATTTGTTTCAGTTGATGAGGAGGTCTGCCCTCTGGAACAAACTGCATATCTGCTCCACTGAGGTTCTCAGTATCTGCCACAGACCTCAGTCAGCTGGTCATTCACATGCATATAGATAAGAATCACCTAGTATCTTTAATGAGTAGCCCCCACACCAGGTACTTGGTGAGGACTCTGGGTGTCATGGACACGTCAAAAGGAATGGTATCAATAAAAAAAATGACATTTTTGATGAGAGCATCTAATATTGTTATGAAAACAGGCATCTATGAAGTTGAGACCGAAACCCGCCCTCTTGGGAAAGGGAGAGAAGGAGAGAGGCCAAAGTAAGTGTCCAGAATTTGAAACTTCTGAAGAAAATTCTCAGCATTCTGAGGTTTGTGCGAGGTGTCACAGTTCATGACAACTTCACCCATATTTCTCCCTTGCAGTCCAGCAAGGGCACCTACTGTGGGCTCCTGGCTCTTCAGTCATCTCCTCTCTTGTGTGGTGTCACAACCGGGATGAAGACGGTCAGACCTCATGGCTGGAGAAGGAGTAAGGCTGAGTCACACACATTAGCTCAACGCACTCATGAATAGGTTAGTCTATTCTTTATACAGCTCAGGCCTTTGATCTTCAGACTCTGGGAACAGGTCCCTTCCTCAGGATGTGGCTTCAGAAGACAGGTTTTTTGCATAACCGGAGATGGAGAATTTGCATCCATCTCTAGAGAGTCCCTGGGCAAACCACTTGGCACTTTTTTTGTCCTAAAGTGCATTCTTGTCTGTCACATTGTTCAGTATAGTCCTCTGAAGTTCTAACATTTCCCAAGGTTCTCATTGCATCTCCCTCACTAGAGAGGTTATGTACAATCCCAGCCCACAATAATACGTAACCTTTGCATTTAATACAACAGACTCCAAAGATACTTCAACTTAATTCATTAAGGCTTTTCAAAGATATTGCAGGAAATTGCTGTGTGTGTCATATTAGGGCAAAAACTCTTCAGAATGAGGTGCCCTGAGTAGAAACCTTTCGTTCTCTACCCTTTAGCTCTTCTTCTGTGGCTCCCAACTCCAGTAAGGCACTGCAAGGATACAACTGCAGAAGTGTCAGTCTTCTAGCAATACACTGGACATACACTGCCTGACTGATTGTACTTCCTGAGAAGTGGAGCTAGCTACTACTTGACCCAGCAGCAGCCAGAGCTCCCTGGCTGTTCAATGCATTCCATGTCTATGGCTGTATTTGGTCCTGCTCCTGCCCAGTCTGCTCTTGTACCTACTCCAGCCCCTACCCTTCTCCATCCTTCATGTGCCTAGCTCTGGTTCCTGACCACCTCTCCAGCTCACCCACTGGAGTCAGATAGCATGTTGTCAATTATTTGGGTCTAGAGTCGGTTCCTGAGGATCCATGCATGAGTCTTGCCAGCAGTGGAGAGCAAAGAGACATCATGATGTTACCACAGTTGCTCATTGAGCATTTGTCACTATAAGTATAATGTTGGCATAGTTCAGTTATTGCGGTATAATTTCTTGAAGCCAGGCATGTAAGAAAAATTCTAAGCTTATCAATGGGAAGATTTTCTGTGTTTGAAAACCTCAGCTGGAATGGCATCAGGGCTAGGAGATTTTATTATTTTTCATTACTTGAACAGCCTTCAACACTTTGGATTGTTGGTGTGGATCGGCAGTACAGTAAATGTGAGAATTTAATGGCTGTTATCCAGCGACTCATCAAAAACTGTAAATGAATGATTAAGTAGCTCATTAAAATGTTCACACCACCTTTATAATACGTTATCAGAGATTTACCATCAGCACTTGTTAGTGTGAAAGTAGAATGAATTATTGTGAAAATAGAAGGGATTAAAGAAATGCTGTCTGTACCTTTAAGCAAAATTGTTGGAATGCTGCCATCCAGGTGTCAGGAATACAGACATTAACATAGAATAATTGCAATTGGTGAAGTATTAGCCTTAGATCGATAAGAGTTAGTAAGGAAGTAGGATATGCATGCTGTGCCCCAGGTGAATTATACTGTTCTGCTTTCTTTGTCCCTTTGTCTAATTCATGTTCTTTTATCTGTATAAATAAGACTGTTTGGGTCTTGCATGGCCACTCACATTATCTGGGTGCTATTGGCAGAGCGCTGCGCTAATAAAACAGAGTGGTCTGACAAATTGTGAGTCCTGATTCTAATTTTGAGAATTTGGAGGTCCCACTGAAATGGCAATCGTCTTCACTGGGGCTGTGTGATTCCTGACCGTTTTTGTAGGACGACCGTGGCAGCCGGCACCTGGGCATTTGGCCTAAGCGGTCCTCCACTAGAACAGAAAGGCGCACGACCACAGTGAAGTCTACCCCATTGAACCTGTTGGTTCTCACTCTGTTCTGGTAGGGATCCCAGGATCTGACATCAGGAATCTGGTCAGGTAATTATTTCTGTGTTTTGTCCAGACTGAGGACTGTCCTGTCTCCGTGTCTATCCGTCCTCTTGTGGAGTGTTTGAGTCTGGGCCGTCTCCGTCCGGGGATCGGCCGACCAAGGGGTTCCTGTCCCGCGGTCTGAGTGAGTGAAATCTGCACAATCGCAGCCAGCACCGCACCTTGGGTAAAACCCTTAGTGTGAAAGCAAGGGCGATTGAGGCAGTAGCCTGTGGGCTCCTTTTGTGTGTTGCACTGGGGCATCGCTCTGACGAACCCTAATTTCCTTCTTGTGTGATTGGTGTGTGAAGTCCTCCTGTATGGGTAACCAGACGTCTAAGCCGGGGCAGTTCCCTAAAGGAACTCGGCTCATTTTATGTATTTTAGGAAGGGTCTGGACTCCTGTAAGTTTCTGGAAAAATGGTCTAGGCTAACTCAGGGAGATCCCAAACTCAGTGGCCACTGTTAGGATCTTGGACAAGGATCGAGTAGATGTCTTAAAAGACAAACTCGCCAATCTAAACTAAATTGGCAAAAGGAGAGGTCGATTGTTTCATGCAATGGTGAGAAGAGGCAAATCGTAGATGGACAGAATCGAAACTCGCCTCTCTTAAAGATTCAAATGATAAGTTAAAAGCTTTATTGGAAACCTCCTCTCCCCCACTAGACCGAGCGCTCCCCTTTACCCTGTTCTCCAAGCAGACCCCCCTTCATACTCCTGTCTCGGGGTGGAAAAGACGAAGAAAACCCCTTGCTAGATTCTGGGGACAAGGATGAAGAAGACGCATTAATTGGCCTGGCAGCCTTGCGTCGAATCAATAGATGGCCACCCACGCCCCCAGCTCAGGAACAACAGTCACCAGATTCCCAGCTCAGGAACAATTCCCAGAAATCTCCAGTTCAGACCCATCCGGATCATCCGGTACTGCCGAGGCCCATTCCTCTGGACACACTCTGCCTTGTAAAAGCTCGCGCTTGGGCCTTAAAAATATTCAGGCTCCCCTCCGAATCCTGCATACTGGGGGCCAGGACGGGAGTCCCACTTGGAGCTATAAACCTGGACTCGCACTGAGCTCCTTTCAATTGTAAAAGGCTTTCCAAAGCCCGAGAAAATCCTACCAAATTTGCAGAGGATTTTTTGTTAGTGTGTGATACCTATGAACCCTCTGAGGCAGACTCCTGCAGCTGTGCAAGCTACTTGTAACAGCCCCTAGTGAGCATGAAAAATGGCTCACAGCAGCAGATTGGCTTGCTGCTGACCGCCACTCTACTTTACCAGACACTGGTCCTAATACTGAATACCGAAAAAGGTGCAAGAAATGAGCTAAAAATCTATTTGAAGCCATCCCTCGGGTATGGACTCCTAAAACCAACTGGATGGCCATAAATGGCCGTAAGCAACGACAGGGAGAAAACCCAGGCAACTATCGCACCCAGCTAACTGACATTTTTCTTCAACATTCTGATATACAGCAACCAGATAGAAATGGACAGGGGTCTATTCAAGATTGCTGAACAAGTCAACCAGTATCATTCTGATGCCAGCTGCCCAAATCCCTAAGTGTCCACCTGGTTTTCCATGTATCCCCTACTGACGCCTTACACAAAAAATCTCTTTCTTCATTGCTCCTCTCCACTGCCTGCTCCCATGAAAGAGTCAAGAAGAATATGTAGTTGATAAATCCTGGATTCTAAGCCAGTCCATGGTCAACTTTATTACCTGTTGGACTGGGAGGGTTACAGCCACGAAGAAATGGTCTTGAGAACCAAGTGGGAAGGCCCATGTTCCAGAGCTTGTATATACTTTTCATCATAAGAATCCAGAAAAAACAGGCCCTAAGGCCCGTAAAAGGCACCTTAAGGAGCAAGTACTGTCAGGGAGCCTATTGCAGCACTACACTGGACACAGCTGATCCTGGCATTGCTGCCTGATAGATTGTGCTTCCAGATTAGTGGAGGGTGTAGCTAGCTACTACTTAATCCAGCAGCAGCCAGAGCTCACTGGCTGTTTAATGTATTCCATGCCTACAGCTTCTTTCTGTGCCTCTTCCTCTGCCTGTTCCTGCTCCTGCCCAGCCTGCTGTTGTCTGCATCGGCCCCTGCCCTTCTCCATCCTAGACACCCCTTGCTCTGTTTCCTGACCACCTCTCCTGGTCACCCATTGGCTCTGGTGTTATGGGGCTTATTCCTTCAGCCTCTCACTTCCCTGGTCCTTCTCGCATGAACAGAGAACAACAGTACCCGAAGTCCAAAGGCGCAAACAATTCAATATTTATTAGGGTGAACTTCAGCAAGCATGATTCCAGTTTCCTTCCTTAGTGTCCCCCTTTACAGCTCTGACACCACAGAGTCTTGCCTGTGTCCCTGTTCCTGTTCCCATCCCGTTCCCATTTTCCCCTTTAGTAAGACATAATTTTAATTCTCCCATCCCCAGTCCCTGTTCCCATTTCCCCCCACCCCCTTACTTCCTGATTAACTGCAGACTATATTATAAAACCTGAGTTTTGCCTAGCTATTCCTTAACCAATTATTTTACTGAACTTTAACTAACCAATCTTAACATATTGTAACATGGTTATTTAACCAATTATATTTCACCACCTTCATTGGTTTACACCCAACAAAATTAATTATACAGCAGACAGAAACAATTACAGAACTAGACAGAGACCATGCAAATAAACATACAAAACAATACAGAAGCGAGGATTTCACAACTACATCTATACAGACATAAGGGTTTTCCAGCTGTGTCTATTGATAAGTGAGTTCTTGCCAGACAGGATGCTATCAAACTAAGTTTCCTTTTACATCTTCTACGCTCTACCCTTCCTCTGGAGGTGATAGGAATATCAGGACAGGATTGTATTCCTAATAGCCCAATAGCACCTTATTTCAATGTGACTAGTTTGGAATGTGAGGATGTGACCATACACTTCCCAGCTTATGGCTGCCTACCTACATCTTAGCTGAAGGCCTTGGCCTGTCACAGTAAGAGAAGATCATTAAACAGACAGTGATTTTGATTCTTTCTTTTCTACCTTTATAACTAGCTAAGTGATAAGAATACACCTAAATTCTTAAAGGATAGGCCTTTGCAGACAGGCCTGAATATCTATATCCTAACACTCCACCCCTTTTTTTCCGTTTTCTTTTGGGATCCTTCTGCCCAGGTATCCCTGGAAAAGCATAGGACATATGGCGACACATTTCCTGATAGGGCCAGGCATCAAGTTGGAGGGTGTCAATATTCCATTTGTCCCACTGCCCCTTGTGTAGTATATTGCCCTGCACCTTCTCTTGTACAGGCGTACCACACCTATTCCAATTAGTGTTCCAGACTTCCCATTATAGTGGGCCAGAGAAGGTTGGGTCCGGGTTGTCCTGCACACTGCAGGGTGGGGCGGGCTTACTACATTACTTATAGGTTATCTCCATATGCAGCGTAACGCAAGTACAGTTAACAATATACAATGCACAGCAACACTGAGTCCTGACCACTGCAGTATGGTCCAATGTCCAAGTCACGACCAAAACACCTCTCCTCCTTCGACAGGGTAAAGATCTTAATGTGTCCAGTTGCTGGCAGCTGCAACAAGCTGCCCCTGCAAGTTTTATGTGCTTTTGTCCACATTATAAGTCCATTGAATGTGCACAGAGAAATGGGTTATTCTCCAAACCAAGTTAACCACTTGGTATGGAATCAGGCCATATGCCCTGGTTCGATTATTCACAGCAATAAGATTTACAGATCCATTTGTGCACCAGAGTCCAGATAGCAGCATATAGATGTGTGTAGTTTGGTTGGGGGCTAGTGTAATTGTGCCCCCAGTAATATGTACATTTTTAGCAAAACACCTCATACACAGTACACCCAATTGCCTACCCCTTGCCATAGGCCATTGATCCTGCTCCTTCAGAGTCACAGGAGAGGGGCACAGCCAAACATTTTCTTTGATGTACACCATTTTTTACACCCCTCCATTGATTCTCAGTGAGCTCCTCCCCTTCTCATTATTCCCATAGAGCTTATGGGGCCCACCTTAGTTGCTGTTCCATTTCCAGGCACCATGATAGCTATTACACAGGTGCTGGCCTTCTAGTTGAGCATTTTGCATTCCCATACAAATCTCCCCCCCAGGGCAGCCTTTTGAAGCCATCCCCCACCCATCTCATGCTAGCAACAAGACAAACACCACAGACAAACAACACAGAACATAGATCCATGGCATTTTGGGTTTTTCTTCCGCTGGTGCCAGCATGCTTGTAGAGTGTCTGAAAAACAAAAGAAACAATTTCCACCCCCCTGGTGGGGACAGATTATTGCTTAATAATAATACCAATTTCTTTTACAAATTTCCTTGCTAATTGCAGGAAAAACAGAAGAATTACCTGCAGGCTGTCCTTATTTTGTTCTATAGTCAGGGTAGTGAATTACTCCAATCACTAGTTATTTATGAGGGGGTGTGCCTCAGTTTTTCCTCTTGTACAACAGACCAGGTTTGCAATAGTTTCTCTGCTGTACCAAGCTTTATGTTTGTTTTTAGATAATAGCTGAGAGACAGCTTCAGATTTCTGCTCTGTGTACGTACATACACACACTACTTAGGGTTAATCTGTTCCCCTTATTTTCAGGCTTGACTTGTTTTTTCACCACCCGTTTCTGGAGGGCCATAATTTGAGTCTTCTAGTAGCTTGTTTGCTGACCAGATGCATTCATTATTCTCAGGTTCTTTATGCTGTAAAGGGCAGTTTTCTCCTTCTCCCATCAGCTAGGTAATTTGCATTTACACAGAGGCTTTTTTGGCTTCTCTCTGGATCCAAAGCTATTAGCAGCTTAGAGACTGTCTTAAAAGGGACACATTTCACTTCCACCAGAGTTCTGATTACTTTTCGCTTTTATCTCCTGCTCCAAAACACACAGAGATCTGAAAAAGAAAGCACAATCTATTGCAGACAGGCCTGAATATCTATATCCTAACATCTGGCATTTGATTTAATTCTCAAGTATGCCCCAGGTGTTCCATGGTCCTGATTCTTTATGTCTCTGACCATTAGGCCTGACCACCCATGTCCGGTCATGTCCCTGACGGGCATTGACCTCTGCTGTCAGTACTATTTCATGAGCAGGATTCATGATAAAGGATTTTAGAGTGGTTTGTGGAGTGGCATGGAGTGGAGCTGGATCATGTTTCAGTGTTTACTCTTTTGTGGCCCAATAATCCCAAGTAATTCTACTCTGTGCTGCAAGGAAATGGGGGAAAAGGTCTCCAAATAAAGGAGAAGAAGGGTAGAGATTAGTTCCAAAACTGGTTCCAGGCTCTTGGGCACTGTGGCCTGGCTGATGCCATGACAGACCTGGGAGAAACAAATCCTGCAGGGGGCTTAATATAGGCTGAGAAGGTTTCCCTTTGGTTGTGGGTGCCTCTGAAGGGTCCTGGGGATGGAAAGAGGAAGCAAACCCCAGCTCTTCCATACAAGCGGGAGCAGGGATGATACCCTGCTTCAGCCTCTCCTCCTTATATTATCTCACCTGAAGATCAGACATGCATTTTGTCAGACCTCCAGTAATAGCCAATCCTTTATGACACTGGTAATGTGCCTATCAAATTTCTTGCACTCAGATTTTTTCTGGTCTTGAAAACCAGGCCTCCAACTGTCCATGTATCGGAAGTGGAGTTCACTTAGGGCCTCTCTTACTCACTATGCTAATTTGATTAGTCATGTATTTCTGTAAGAAGCTGGTGACTGTGCCTCCAGGAAAAAACAATTCTGAACTGCTTTAAAACTCAAATTTTAAAAATGCTTTATTTATTAGATACAATAATCTGAATTTTATTGGGGCACAAGCCTGCTCCTAGTTAAATCAGTGAGTTTTGCCACTGACTTCAATGGGAGCAGGCGAAGGCATTTGTTGCTCCTTTGTTGCCCATTTTTTTCCTGTTATGTTCTTGAATATTTTTTGCAGCTAAACACTAGCAGCTAAAGAGCAGTATGAAGCTAAAATCCGCTACTCCGTGCCACTCATTGGCTGTTAGTGTGATTGACAGAACGTATTTTCTGGGCCCTCCCCAGCACCCGCTCTCTGCGAACATTCTCTCCCTTGCTCTCTTTCTGCCCCTCAGAGGTTACTTTGGGTTTGCACGAATGTTTGCTAATTCAGGAGAAAGATGGAGGAAAAGAGCATTATGACTCTGAAAATGTTAAATATATTGGTGGTTTGGTGCTTGAAAAGCATGATTCTGAGGCCTGGTCTACACAACAAGGTTAGGTCAAATTTAGCAGCATTAGGTCTATTTTTTTATAAGCAATGCAGCTACACAACCAACCCCATTCTGCTGACCTAAAGGGCTCTTAAAATTGACTTCTGGACTCCTCTCTGATGAGGGGAGTAATGTTTTAAACAGAAAAACCATACGTCATTGGTTGCTATAGGAAAGGAGGGTGCTGCAGGGTGAAACCATTCCCACATGTTATGAACATGGAAGAAGCCAACCCTATGGACCCTTTGGCTTACCATGGCTGGCTGGAAACCGAATTCTGTTGCCCAGCCGTATCATAAGCCTAACTCCCAAATCTGGACCTTAGCGTCCAGAAACCTGGGTGCCTAGCATGAACCTCCAAGCTAAATTACCAGCTTGGATCTTATCTCGCTGCCACCAGACAGGAATTACAGCGCCTGCCTCGCTCTGGTCCCCCAAACTTTCCCTGGGGGACCCCAAGACTCAGAAGCCCTGAGTCTTACCGCAAAGGGAAATAACCCACTTCCCTTCCCCCTCTCTCTCCCACCCAGACTTTCCTCTCTGGGCTAACCTGGGAGTACTGATGCAATCTCTTTACATCACAATACCAAGAAGCATGTCTCCTCTATTCCACAAAAAGCAAACCCAATACAAGGAAACAGAAATGATTCTATCTCTCTTCCCCCTCCCACCATTCCCTGGTGCTGCAGAGCCTTACCCTCCGTAGATCTAACACAAAGAGAATTCCCTCCCCTTCGTTCCTTACCCTACCCAGAGAGAAAACTCAAACAAGTCTTAAAAGAAAGCTTTATATAAAAGAAAGAAAAAGAATGAACATCTCTGTATCAAGTGACAATACAGGGCTATTGCTTATAAGAACAATATGAATAAACAGTCTGATTATAAAA
Source organism: Chelonoidis abingdonii (assembly GCF_003597395.2). Classification (NCBI taxonomy): domain Eukaryota; kingdom Metazoa; phylum Chordata; order Testudines; family Testudinidae; genus Chelonoidis; species Chelonoidis abingdonii. The sequence continues at coordinate 249,219,818 of NC_133770.1, read as the reverse complement.
GATATCCAATTTGAAACATTCCAGCAAACTACACACATGTAAATACAACCAAAACAACCATAAAGCTATATTGTTTTCTACCTGTACTTACATTTGGAAACAGAAGATTAGAGATAGAAAGAACCTTCTCATAGCTGAGAGACAGACAAAAGACTCAGACTCAAAATTCCCCCTGACTTTGAAAAATCCAGTTTCCTGATTGGTCCTCTGGTCAGGTGTTTGGTTCCCTTTGTTAACCCTTTACAGGTAAAAGAAACATTAACCCTTAGCCATGGCTGCCTGGAAACCGAATTCTGTTGCCCAGCCGTATGTGATGTCACCATATCGGCAGGCACGCAATATAAAAGGCAAAATGCGACCTTGTACCTAAAACATGTGCTGTCTGCTGTGAATTGCTTGATTCACTGTGAAAGAGTCTCCCTTTTGTTCTCAGAAATGTATCTTCTTAAATTATACTCTCCCTTTTTTCCCCCCCTGCAGCTGCAAATGTTTCTGTGCTCCCTGTGTCATCTCTGTCCCTGAGGCTATCGCAGATTAGAAGACAGAAGAAATGCACTCATGATGACATGTTTTCAGAGCTCATGCAGTCCTCCTGCACTGATAGGGCACAGCTGAATGCATGAAGGCATTGGGTGCAGAGGCCAGGAAAGCATTCGGTAAGAGTGATCAGAACACGCAGGAGCAGATGCTGAGGCTAATGGGGGAGCAAATGGACATGATGAGGCATCTGGTGGAGCTGCAGGAAAGACAACTAGAGTGCAGAATCCCACTGCATCCATTGTGTAACTGCTTGCCCTCCTCGTCAAGTTCAATATCCTCCTCACCCAGACACCAAGAACTTTGGGGGGTAGGGACCTAGCCACTCAGCTCCAGAGGATGGCCCAAGCAACAGAAGTCTCTTTCAAACAGCTTTGATTTGTAGTGTGGCTACAATATGCAATGTGGCCTTCCTTCCCCGCCCCACCTGGGCTACCTTTGACTAGTCAGCATTGTCAGTGATCTCAATTTTTTTTTTAATAACTAAAGAATGAATCAAGTAGTGGGGGTACCGTGTTAGTCTGTGTCCACAAAAAAACAAGGTGTCCGGTGGCACCTTAAAGACTAACAGATTTATTTGGGCATAAACTTTCGTGGGTAAAAAACCCACTTCTTCAGATGCGTGGAGTGAAAATTACAGATACAGGCATTATATACTGACACATGAAGAGAAGGGAGCTTTTTAGATGAAGAAAAGAAGTGGTTTTTTTACCCACAAAAGCTTATGCCCAAATAAATCTGTTAGTCTTTAAGGTGCCACTGAACTCCTTGTTGTTGTTGTTTGTTTGTTTTAAAGAATAAATGAATGGATTGAAGACACTAGGGACTTTATTTCTTTTGCCAGCTGTGGTCGAAGCAGGGGAGGGGAATTGGCTTACAGGGAAGTAGGATCACCAAAGGGGGCAGCTTTGCATCAAGGACAAATACACACAACTGTCACACCATAGCCTGGTCAGTCATGAAACTGGTTTTCAAAGCCTCTCTGATGTGCAGCATGCCTCAGTGCGCTCTTCTAATTGCCCTCGTGTTTGGCTGTTCAAAACTGGCTGCCAGGCAATTTGCCTCAACCTTCCAACTCACCATAAACGTCTTCCCCTTACTCTCACGGATATTATGGAGCACACAGCAAGCAGCAATAACAATGGGAATATTGGTTGCGCTGAGGTCTAACCGATTCAGCAAACAGTACCAGTGCCTTTTTAAACATCCAAAGGTACATTCTACCATCATTCTGCACTTGCTCAGCTTATAGTTGAACTGCTCCTTACTACTATCCAGGCTGTCTGTGTGTGGCTTCATGAGCCATGGGAGCAAGGGGTAGGCTGGGTCCCCAAGGATAACTATAGGCACTTCAACATCCCCAATGGTAATTTTCTGGTCTGGGAAGAAAGTCCCTTCTTGCACCTTTTCTGAACGCCCACGTTGATGTCAGTGAAATGGCTACCAGTGCTTGCAGCCTCATTAAGAAGTATCCCTTGCAGTTTATGTACTGGTTGGCAAGGTGCTCCAGTGCCAAGATAGACTGAACGCGTATTCCTATCACCCCACCACAGTTAGGGAACCCCATTGCAGCAAAGCTATCCACTATGACCTGCACATTTCTCAGAGTCACTACCCTTGTTAGCAGAAGGTTAGTGATTGTCTTGGCTACCTGGACCACAGCAGCCCCAACAGTAGATTTGCCAACTCCAAATTGATTCCTGACTGACTGGTAGCAGTCAGGCATTGCAAGCTTCCATTGGGCTATCGCCACTCACTTCTCAACTGTTAGGGAGGGTCTCATCTTGGTATTCCTGTGCTTCAGGATGGGGGAAAGCAACTCACACAATTCCAGGAAAGTGACCTTACGCATGTGAAAGTTTCGCAGCCACTGGGAATCATCCCATACCTGCAACACTCTGCAGTCCCACCAGTCTGCTTGTGTGCTGGGCCCAGAATGAGCATTCCACTGTATCAACATGCCCCAATGCTGCCATGATATTCCAATTGCCACATCTCGTGCTTTCAGGAACATCTGTGTCCATGTCCTTCTCACAATCCTCCTTGTGCTAGTGGCTCCTAGCCAGGCTCTGTACATACTGCCGGATAATGTGCAAGGTGATTACAATGCTCACAACAGCAGTGCCCAGCTAAGCAGGCTCCATGCTTTCTGTGTTATGGTGTCTGCATGGATAATCCAGGAAAAAAGGTGCAAAATGACTGTTTGGCGTTGTTTTCAAGGAGGGAGGGAGGGAGGGAGGGGAGACTGACGACATGTACCCCAAACTATCTGTGACAATGTTTTTGCCCCATCTGGCATTGGAAGCTTAACCCAGAGCTCCAATGGGCAGTCGGAACTGTGGGATAGCTACCCACAGTGCACCACTCCGTGAGTCTATGCTACCCAAGGTATTGAGGATGCACTCTACCGACCTAATGCGCTTAGTGGGGACATGCACGATCAACTGTATAAAATTGGTTACTAAAGACCAACTTCTATAAAATGGACCTAATTTCGTAGTGTAGACATGCCCTGAGGAAGAATCGCCTTCCTTTAGAGGTCACTTAGGGGAAATAGTCCAGAATAGCTATTGCACTTTAAATTCACACCCTGCTTTGAGTTTATTGCTATATAGGAACAGAAAGCAGGGTCAAAATGTTTGTTTTGTTTGGATTCCATTTCTAACATCTGGTCTACACTACAGACCTATATCAGTATAGCCATGTCGTTTAGGGGTGTGAAAAATCCACACCCCTGAGCGATATAGTTATATCAACCTAACCCCCCTGTGTAGATAGCGCTGTGTCAACAGAAGAGCTTCTCTGTTCAGCATAGCTACCGTCTCTCGGGGACATGGATTAACTACACAGACAGGAGAGCTCTCTTCTGTCGATGTAGAACATCTTCGTTAAAGGGCTACAATGGCTCAGTTGCATCAGTGCAGCTGCACCAATGCAGTGGTTTAAGTTTAGACCTGCCCTTATTCTGATGTAGTAGCAGTTGATGTGACACAAGCCTTAACAAGAGAAATCAAAAACACAACAACAAAATGAATTTCTAGTCTGAACATGAATAACAACAACAAAAAATACTACCCTGCAAAATTTGCTGGCAATCCACTTAGGCTCACACATTTCTTTCCCTTGCTGCAAAGAGATGGGCAAAAATTCACTGTGGAGGGCAACATATTAAGTAGATATTATCCTTGCTTGCTCCATTATTGTCTATTATGAATCTAGGATTTTTTTTACTTTGAACAGCCCTCAAGGAAGGATAATATTGCAGTTGTTTAAGATGAAAAGCAAAAAGGTTTTTCTCACTCTCCTCCCAAGTTAACCTCTTGTGTATTTTGTGTAAAAGTGGAAGTAGAAAATCTGACAACAGAGAAACATTTTTGGGTTTGTTTGTTTGTTTTTAATGGCCATTGTGGAAAATAACTGGAATTACTGAAAACAGGAGATTATTTTATAGATTGATTCCCAGAATAGTTCCGTTTAAGATAGCATGTAACCTACAGTAATTTGCTCCTCTGATTGGTACTATGATGGTTATAGGAAATCTGAGGTAATGTGGAAGATTTCAATTTATCAGTTTTTTAATATTAGGTTGTAGAAGTCAAATACAGTTATTGGACAGGTACTATATTTTTTGCTAAATTCAACTAAGAAATATTGTTGTCTACAAGTGTCATATATGGCTGTAAATTCAGATATTGATTTTGATCATAGCTGGACATATCTGTAAGAAAAAAGTGTGTTTATATAAAAACCCTTGTGCTTCAAAGCAAGATTACTATGGTTGTTAATGAAGTTGGTAGTAGGAAAATATTATAGCTATGAAACCGCATGTTGTAATTAGTACTGTTATCTCTGTGCTTTTATATTCAATAGTTCTGTCCTGGATGCTATTACCAATATTGATTTGGAGAACAGAAAATAAGCTTCTCAGCATTAAAGCAGTTTAGCTTTACTTCGAACAAGTCACTTCCTTTTTTCTTTCTTCTGCTCTGGTTGTATCTTCAGATACCCATCTAACAACCGCTTTGATTTATTTTTAGCATTTTTTTTTGCATATTTAAAAGGGTGTTACCATATGGTGTGAGTAGCAAGCTAGTGTAGCAATTAACTGACAAAGAAGCTGATCTCTGCAATTCCAAATAAGGTAGAGATTAGTTTCTGGTTCAAAACAAATGTATCCACATACACTGATAAATAGAAAAGCCTGAGACATTTGACTATGCTTTTCAATTTTGAGTCACAGCATAGTATACAAATTAAATTCAAATATTATGGTGAGTTTTTTTTAAATTCAGATTATATAAATTGAATATTGCTGGTAGCACTAGCTAACCAGCAGCAGCCTTTCAGAAGCAGTATCCTGTATGGCTAATGGAGCATGATCTACAAGCTACATTTGCATCTAAATACAATGATCCATGCAGAAAATATCTGGCTTTTATTTATAACTTACAATGAGCTTTTCTATTTCTGAACATAATAGTTCCTTTTAAAGGAGAGGAAGCTTCATCTTCCAATCGGACAGCTGATTTCATATTGTTTGAATAAGGTACAGTATGCTTACTAGTCAAGATATGTTACACCGAGGCACTTATAAAATGTAGATATAAAAAAAGTTTGCTTTTTTTAACTAGCCCCAAATATCTTATCAAATGCATTATTTGGGCAGAGCACAAACTCTTTTTACATTGTATCTTGATTAAGAAATAAAGTACTTATAAGAAAAAAAATATCATAATGAAATTATTTTTCTTTATTTTTTACATTTTGTTTTTGTAAATGACTTTCTGCTTTTATCTCCACTGGAGGCACAGTCATCAATTTCTTACAGAAATGCATGACTAATCAAATTAGCATAGTGAGTAAGAGAGGCCCTAAGTGAACTCCACTTCCGATACATGGACAGTTGGAGGCCTGGTTTTCAAGACCAGAAAAAATCTGAGTGCAAGAAATTTGATAGGCACATTACCAGTGTCATAAAGGATTGGCTATTACTGGAGGTCTGACAAAATGCATGTCTGATCTTCAGGTGAGATAATATAAGGAGGAGAGGCTGAAGCAGGGTATCGTCCCTGCTCCCGCTTGTATGGAAGAGCTGGGGTTTGCTTCCTCTTTCCATCCCCAGGACCCTTCAGAGGCACCCACAACCAAAGGGAAACCTTCTCAGCCTATATTAAGCCTCCTGCAGGATTTGTTTCTCCCAGGTCTGCCATGTCGTCAGCCAGGCCACAGTGCCCAAGAGCCTGGAACCAGTTTTGGAACTAATCTCTACCCTTCTTCTCCTTTATTTGGAGACCTTTTCCCCCATTTCCTTGCAGCACAGAGTAGAATTACTTGGGATTGTTGGACCACAAAAGAGTAAACACTGAAACATGATCCAGTTCCACTCCATGCCACTTCACAAACCACTCTAAAATCCTTTATCATGAATCCTGCTCATGAAATAGTACTGACAGCAGAGGTCAATGCCTGTCAGGGACATGACCGGGATATGTGCGGTCAGACCTAATGGTCAGAGACATTGGGGCTGGAGTCAAGAATCAGGACCATGGGACACCCAGGGGCATACTTGAGAACTGACGGTCAGAGCCAGGGATCAGAAGTCAAATGCCAGAGCCAATGGGTGACCTGGAGAGATGTCAGGAAACAGAGCAAGGGCTGTCTAGAATGAAGAAAGGTAGAGGCTAATGCAGAAACAAGAACAGACTGGGCAGGAAGAGGAAGAGGCACAGGAAGAAGCTGTAGGCATGGAATGCATTAAACAGCCAGTGAGCTCTGGCTGCTGCTGGATTAAGTAGTAGCTAGCTACACCCTCCACTAATCTGGAAGCACAGTCTATCAGGCAGCAATGCCAGGATCAGCTGTGTCCAGTGTAGTGCTGCAACGGGCTCCCTGACAGTACTTGACCCTTAAAGTGCCTTTTAAGGGCCTTGGGGGCTGTTTTTTTTCTGGATTCTTATGATGAAAAGCGTGTACAGGCTCTGGAGCATGGACATTCCTGCCTGGTTCTCAAGACCATTCTTCATGTCTATAACCTTCCCAGTCCAACAGGTAATAAAGTTGACCATGGACTGGCTTAGAATCCAGGATTTCTCAACTACATATTCTTCTTGATTCTTTCATGTGAGCAGGCAGTGGAAAGGAGCAGTGGGGAAAGATTTTCTGTGTAAGGCGTCAGTAGGGGACACATGGAAAACCAGGTGGACATTTAGGGATTTGGGCAGCTGGCATCAGAATGATACTGGTTGACTTGTTCAGCAATCTTGAATAGACTCAAGTATTGATGGTCTAATTTGATAGATGGGGGAGAGGATTTCAGATGTTTAGCAAACAACTGGACCTTATCACTCACTTTTAGTGTTGGTGCAACTTGGCGGTCTCAGTTGAGATGACATCTAGATTGCCTTGATGGCTTCCAAATACTCCATAAATTCCTGGTGAGTGTGCAAGTCTGCAGGTGCAACTAGACTGAGGTGAGGGTGTAAACCGTAACTGGCATAAAATGGACTGTGTCAGATAGAGGTTTCGATAGAGTTCTGCAAGCAAATTCGGAATACGACAGGAGAATGACCTTGTCATCTTGGTGATAGTTAAGGACCCACTCTCTGGGTCCCATAAGTCCAACCCCTCCTCCATATGGTGGGATGGCAGACACAAGGTGAGTAGGGGATTGTTCTGTAGAGCGAAGTATGGTGGCAAGGTTTGCTCTCTGGGTTGCTATGGTAGCCATGAAGTCCTACAGGGTTTCACTCTGAAACAACATGACTCCAAAGGTTTCTGTGATGTGGCCACAGCTGTGTATGACCCTATCCAATCTGCCTTGACATGGCTAACAAATGCTGATGGTAAATCTCTTATAACATATTATACATATTATAAAGGTGGCGTGAACCATTTTAGTGAACTACTTAATCATTCATTTAAGTTTCTGATGAGTCACTGGGTAACATCCATTAAAGTCCTGCATCTATTGCACTTGCCGATCCACACCGACCAGCCTGTTCAAATAGTGAAAAACATTAAATCCCTAATCCTGATGTCATTACAGCTGAGGTTTTCAAACACAGAGAAAATCTTCCCATTGATAAGCTCTTAGAATTTTTCTTACATGCCTGGCTTCAAGAAATTATACCACAATAACTGAAATATGCCAACATTATGCTTATAAATATGTAGTGACAAAGGTTCAATGAGCGATAGTGGTAACTACCATGGTATCTCTTTGCTCTCCATTGCTGGCAAGACTCATGTGGAGCAGCTGGAAGCACAGCACCAGGCACAGAAACAACATTAAGTTCAATCAACACAACTAGGCAAATGGCTCTGAGGCCAGTATGGCAAATGTTGTTCTTCTATGGCAGTGGTGGGCAACCTGCAGACTGCATGCAGCCCGTCAGGGTAATCGTGGTTTAAACTGGTTTAAATGACTTGCCTAATATCACATAGCAGTTGTATGAGAGAGCCAGGAATAGAACCCAGATCTCCTAGATCCCAGTTGTCACTAGAAGACCAGTTATTCCCTTCCTAGAACACCTTGGCTCATAGATTATGCATATGTATACATAGTTGTGCAGTGAATGATGCAGATGTCATACAAATAACAGACATTCCTTTGCTAGTTTGCTGTATTTTGTTTGTGTCAGAAGATTGCAGGGAAGAGTCTTAAGTAATATCTAGAAATATTGGGAAAGATTTTTTAAAAATAGAAACCTAAAGCTGGGCTCCTAAATCCATAGATAAGCAACTTAATAAGTAGCCTGATTTTCAAAAGTGTTGAGCAGTCAGCAACTTTGAGAATCAGGTCAGTTACTTAGATGCCTAAATTTAGGCACCCATTTTTTAAAAAAATTGGACAATCCATTCATTTTTTCTTTTGGTGAATTTCTCTTTTAAATAAAGGACTCATGGTTAAGTGTGTTTCCCAAGGAATCTGAGGTAAACATTGAGCATTTATGTTTTATTGGAGTTAATGCAGATGTGCTGCAGAATCTGGGTGGCATACCAATTATATATATTGCAACAGAGAACACTCACCTTTTTTGCTCCTTATCTTGGGTCCTCAGTGCAGATCAGATAAGAACATTTTGTCCTTAGGGAGTAGAATTCTTGTAATCCTTCACCAACTGGGATTTCCTACACAACATTCATGGCAATGGTACCATTAGTGCTGCTGCTGTTGTAGTGTGCTGGTGACAGAAATGAATTCTCTGGGCTGTTAAACAGAGCTTTCATTGTTCATTCATTTGTGATTAATTGTTTATATGGCCATCAAGTTTCCCTCTGTAAATCTGATAGGAAAATAAGTTACAATGATAAAATATACTGTCACAAAATGACCTTGTGTAGTTCTAATGACTAGAGATGTTTGAAGTAAACTCCACACTTGTAAATTATTCCAGATATATTTTTATGACGGATATTAGTAAACAAATAACATTACTTGATTCAGAAGGGAACACATTGTTTTAAAAGCCAGCTTTCATGAAGTGTGCTCCTATCATCACCATAACTGAAGTGATCTATGAATGATTGATTTATCATGCCACTGAATGGCAATGTGTAACATATGCTAAACATTTTTAAAAAACATTGTTTGTGATCACCTTTTTGTACCTGACTGGTAGTCATGTCCAGAGCTGCTATTTTGGCTGGGAAGCCACAAACTGTGATCCAGTTAGCAATTAATCAATTCATAACTCTGGTTTTTAGTCTGTGAACAAGCCTTGCTATTTATAATTGAAATGAAGAAAGAAAGACCACTTTTAGGGCTCACTTTTTTAAGGGGTTTAGTCAGGATGGTGAACTGTGGGGGGAAAGACAGTGGCACTCTTCTATGACCTGCCCACAAAATAAACTCTGCCCATGAGAGCTGCCAGAATTATACACCATTCAGAGTATACTGTGCAGAAGTCCAATATAAGATGATGTGTGCTCGCTAAACCCCACTGGGATCCGTGAGTGTGGATCCCACTTGGTGAGGTTTGAATATGACCACTGGGTCTGTGGACTCTCTGAGCCTGGCTATTTCTTGATTGGAGGGGAAAATTATACTTGTAGCACTAAAATGAGACCTCATTCAGTAAATTGTGAAGATCTCTGATCCTCCTGCTTTTTTGCATGAGCAAAGAAATAGCTAACAGTGTTGATGTCTATATTATCATCACTGGACATCTGAATTAATACTTCACTGAGATGAATAAAGCAGTTCACACCTCTCAGCACTGTTGTTCCGAGCTCCCTGCAGATTTGCATAGACATCTTTGCATTATGCTCAGTTGATACTTTATGAGGTTTTCTTCACAACCATAATGATCACAGATGTACTTTTTGTTTCCAAGCCAGCATCATCAGCATCGTCAGAGAGGTGCTGGGAGACCCTATCATTGTGTATCAGCTCATTCTGAGCACCGAGTTAACATTTTATCACCTCTGGACTGGACTACTGAAATGCATTCTAATGGCCCAATGTTCAGAGATGGTGAGTACCTGTAACTCCGTTTGTCTGCAATGCCAGAAGGCAAAGGCTTGATCTCAGCCCATTGAAGTCGGTGGGAGCTTTTCATTAACTTACAGGAGAGCAGAATCAGGTTCTTGAATGCCTAACAAAAATAACAAACAAATTATTGAACATATCACCTACATAGAAGCAAATAGAAAGATAAATGGACAATTTGGCTGAGAAACAACTATATTTATATGAGGGTAATTATTGGAATTTTGCTCTTCAGTAATCAATTTTTTTATATTAGAATTCTAAGCACTTTTGTTCATATGCTCACAAGAGTGACTCTGAATATCAAGTATTTCTAATAAGGTTAGGCTATTGATCGGCTTATAAACATAGAAATGCAGTTCCCTCACTATTCATTCTCAGTTTCAAGCGTTTGTACAAGCGTTATTGCTGCTTACTTAGAGTCTTTTGAAATTGCTGCTGTTGTGTAATTAAAACTTACAATGCATTTATGAAAGTGCACACTGGAAAAAAAATCCTTCAGAACTAGCATCTCAGAGTGAAGATGGAAATTCTGTTCAGGGTCTTTCAACATCTTCTTTAAAAAAAACGCCATGCCCTGGATTCAAAGCTGGGAGTAAATTGGTATAGTTTCTTTGGCTTCAGTGGAGCTATATTGATTTACACCAGCTTAGGATCTGGATCCAGGGGTTTAAGTAATTTTAGCAGTAGTATTAAAGGTACCTCTGAAGTCAAAATGTGGCCTTGTATGTTTGCGTGACAAAGCTTATACAAATACAGCTTGCTGATGGGTTCTGTGAACCAGGGGTGAAAGTAACTTACAGGATTTACCAGTACCGCTGGAGTCCTGAGGGGGGCGTGGCCTCATTCGGAAGAGACCCTGGGGAACCAGCTGTGGCTGGGAGACCCAGAGCCTTTAAATCAACCAGGAGCTCCCAACTGCAGAGGTGGCTGGGAGCCCCCCGGGGCTCAGGGGCAAATTAAATGGCCTGGGGCTCTGGCCGCCGGGGGGAACCCCGAGCTTTGCGGGACTGGGGCAGGGATTTAAAGGCTCTTGCCGGTATGCTGGACCGGACCAGACCGGCTTACTTTCACTTCTGACTGTATGTATGTGTATGTGTATGAATGTGTCATAAACAATGCAGCTGCAGCCTGCCACCGACCAGCAGTGATCACAGCAACCAGCCCCTGTGGGCTGCTGCCTGCAGATAGCCAGCAGGTGCCGCTTGGCTGGGTCTGCCAAGAAGTAAGTAACCAAGGCAAAAACCACAGCCAGCCAGCTGGGGAGGGAGTCGGGGGGGGGGAGGGGAAGGCAGGGGTGCATGAAAGATAACTGAAATAGCCTTCATGAAATACACAAGATATTTAAAGAAAGTTTTGTCAGCCTCTGCACGCTGCAGGCAGGACAAAACAAAAAGAGATCTGAGATTGCACCTGCTGTCCTAAGGACATTTCAGGTGTTTAAATCAATATATAAAGAGGGTGGATTGGAATGAAAACTACTATTTCTTTCAAAGGAGGCACAATAATTTCCCTGAATATTCAGTTTTCCTCCTCCAATCCCTTTGTGGTTTTGTCATTGGAGCTATTTTGCTTTCCCTGTGAATCTTAGTTGTTTGGCAAAATTTGCTTTTCCCAATAAAACCTAATCTTCATGACCACATCTTTCCACCATTGTCTCCAGTACTTTTTGTGTTGTTTTTTTTTCAAACAGAACATTTTCAAAGAGGACTCTGCAAGCAGTTTGGACATCACCACATTGATTCTCTGCTTGGGGAGGAATGGATAGATTTGAAAACTTTGGAATGGTTCCTGATTTGATTTGTAGTTAGCGATCACCTCTATCCTGGGGGCAGAAAAGAACTGCCCCTGCCTATGGTCACACACACCAAAACAACTGGAGTGATAACAAGGGTGCAGAAACGGCTCCTTAAACTCTGGGCACTAACTGCACAGGAACAGCTGAGTTTAACTGTTCTTTTGCAGCAGCAGCAGCAGGCATCTCAGGGTTATGTTCTACACTACAGGATTATTTTCTGATTTTACATTAAACTGGTTTTTGTTAACGATTGTATAAAGTCGATAGCAATGAGCCACAAAAGCACAATAAATTCAGCGGTGTGCGGTCCATGTACCCAGGTAGCGACGATTTCTGGGTGTTGCACTGTGGGTAGCTACCCGTAGCTATCCCATACGTTCCCTCAGTATCCCCTGCCCAGTGGATTTCTGGGTTTGAGATCCAAATGGATGATGGTGCACAACAGTGTCGCAGGTGATTTCTGGTAAATGTCATCACTCAATCCTTCCTCCGTGAAAGCAATGGCAGACAATCATTCGTGCCCTTTTCCCTGGATTGCCCTGGCAACGCATGCTTGGCAACCATGGAGCCTGTTTTGCCTTTGTCACTGTCACCGTATGTGTACTGGATGCTGCTGACAGAGGCGGTACTGCAGTTGCTACACAGCAGCATCATTGGCCTTTTGCAAAGTTAGCAGAGATGGTTTACCATCCCTATTTGCACTGTCTGACATTGAATTTGATCGATGAGTGATGGTTTTCAATCATTTTGTACCGGTTGCAATTTGGGAATTGGTGATGACAGTTATCAAGTATTTTGTACCATCTGCTGCTGTTCATGGGTGCTCCTTGGCTGCCTCGCTGAGGTCAGCCAGGGGCACATGGAACAAAATGAGAATGACTCCCCTGGGTCTTCCCTTTCTTTATTGTTTTGTCTAAAAATAGAGTCAGTCCTTGCTAGAATATGGGACAGTCTACTATAGAACCCAGAGAGCACAGCCGCTCCAGGCTCAGAGGCCCAGAGATCCCACAGAAAATGATGAGCTGCATGCACTTTTTAGGGGTGCCGCTGCAACAACCCCACCCATTGCTTTCCCTCCTCCCACACCTCTCCTGGGCTACCGTGGCATTGTCCCCCCATTTGTGTGATGAAGTAATAAAGAATGCAGAATAAGAAACACTGACCTTTTAGAAAAGAGATAAAGTGAGGGGGAGGGCAGCCTCCAGCTGCTATGATAGTCAGGCAGACATTAAAGAGTGGAGGGGGGAGAGAAACGCAAGCCTCTCGCTGCTATTGGTCCAGAGAGTCAGAATCTTTTCTTTAGACATGATGGGGGGGGCACTAGATGGAGCTTCAGGCTCCAGCTGCTATGATGAGGGACGGTTACCCAGGCATTTTGTACCGCTCTGCAGGCAGATGACAGGGGGAGTCTTCTATTTTTTACCTACGGTTACCCCCAGCCACCTCACGAGGCCAGCCAGGAGCATCACGGGCTTTGATGATGAGGGACGCTATCAGTTCATTTTGTACTGCACCATCTGCCACCGTGGAAGGGATGGAGATGCTGCTGTTTAGCGCTGCAGCACCCGTCTACCAGCAGGCAATCCAGTAGACATACGTGACATTTTGAAACGTTGGGAGAATGATTTTTTTCCCTTTTCTTTGGGGGTGGGGGAGGTAAAATTGACGACATATTCCCTGAACTCACTGGCGACATGTTTTTGACCTTCAGCCCATTGGGCTCAGCAAGAATGCCAAATGCCTTTTGGAGATTGCAGGAATGTGGATAGCTGGAGTCCTCAGTCTCCCCTCCCTCCCTCCATGAGCGTCCATTTGATTCTTTGGCTTTCCGTTATGCTTGTCACACAGCACGTGCAGAGTCCCTGCTGTGGCCTCTGTCTATCATAGCCTGGAGATTTTTTCAAATGCTTTGGCATTTCGTCTTCTGTAACAGAGCTCTGATGGAACAGATTTGTCTCCCCATACAGCGATCAGATCTAGTATCTCCTGTACGGTCCATGCTGGAGCTTTTTTTGGATTTGGGACTGCATCGCCACCCGTGCTGATCAGAGCTCCACGCTGGGCAAACAGGAAATGAAATTCAAAAGTTTGCGAGGCTTTTCCTGTCTACCTGGCCAGTGCATCTGAGTCCAGATTGCTTTCCAGAGCGGTCACAATGGTGCACTGTGGGATACTGCCCGGAGGCCAATACCGTCAATTTGCAGCCACACTAACCCTAATCTGACATGGCAATACTGATTTCAGTGCTACTCCTCTCGTCGGAGAGGAGTACAGAAACTGGTTTAAAGAGCCCTTTGTATCGATATAAAGGGATGGGTGCAGGGTTAAATCAGTTTAACGCTGCTAAATTTGGTTTAAACATGTAGTGTAGACTAGGCCTCAGCCAGTGTCCCTACTGCAAGCTAGAGCCTAGAGGAGAACCCGTGCTGGGGGTGGTGGGAGGGGAGGAATGCAGAGCCTTGTCTGCAGCCTGGCTGGAGGAGGGGGAGAAAGGAGCCGAGAAACCAATGTGACAGTGAGTTTTCCCCTTCCACTTGCTTTTATTAACTCTGCACTTAAGCTGTGCAGCCAAATGCTTGTATTTGTTGTGTATATTAGTATTAGAGAGATCCCCTCAACCCAGGGACAGAAAAGGACTGCCCCTGCCATGGTCAAACACACCCTCCCCTTGACCCTCTCCCCCCAGCTACTGTGAGTGAAATTAACAAGGATACCAGAAATCTAGCCTTAGGGGCTGAACCATCAGGGAACAGCTAAATTTAAACTATTCTTATGCAGGGAGCAGGCTTCGCTCTCCCTCCCTCAAGTCAGTCTCCTTTTCTTATCAGTCCTCTGTACCGGCCCGTACCAGCTTACTTTCACCTCTGCTGTGAACCCTCTGCTGTTGAAAAGAAAGTATCCAATTAGAATGGAGGGTAACAAGGGTGGATTCTAAAAGACCATGTGCAATAGCTTGAATGGTATAGTGAGTTGAAGATACTAGTCAAAAACATAATGTATTATTTTATACCTGGAGGAAATTTAAGTGAAAAATATATCAACATAAATGTTTTATTATTAAAGGACTTCTTAAACATGTAGTGATTTAATAGATATTATAACTGTAATATCTTCCTAGTAATAAAGACGACCTTTGATTATTGGAATATTTTTTCATTTGGAAAGAGAAAGGAATGGACTCAGACTTTGGTCACTCTTTCCTAGATGTATAAATATACATTTGTTTCCTTAAATAAGGATGGATGAAACAGCAATGATAAAACTTACAGATACTTAGCCACAGTTTCAGGGCTTTAGCAAAAGTGCTCTGTTTTCAAACTTAGAGCCAGTCATGCTGCTCAACTGTCTGCTACTTCTCCCAGAGCCTGCTTCCAATAGCTGATTGTGATTGGGTATTTACAACACCTCTTTCAAATACACAAACCCCTTCTGTACAGATGCCATTCATCAGAGTAACTGTTCCCAGTCAGCCAGACAGCTGTCAATCAAAGTAATTTGTCTCAACACAAAGCCAATCTGTCTGTAGTTGCAGGGCTTGAGCCAATTTAATTTAACCTCTTAAAGTTGAATGGAATGTTTGCCCCTTTGACAATGGGTGAAATGGTGTCATAATGATTATCATTTAATTGATAAATGTAGACTTGGCACTTGAAAGTTAAACAGGCCCATTAGGACACTAAGAGTGAAATCCTTCACTGCAGAAGTGTGTCCTCATGAATCTTATGTTTAAATTTCCTGTAAGAAGTCTCCTCTCGAGTATTACATATATTGTAATGTATAGAAGCCTCCACCGCCTGTTGAATGAATCTGGAACTGCTCAAGTGCCTCTCATGAGCAGTAAGCTGCTAATCAAAATTCTCCTTTTGGTCAAGTGGTCTGTGCTTTTTGTGTAGGAAGACTTGGTCCTATCTCTGCTTTCACCATGAAGTTCTGAGTGGTCATGGTGTGCAGCATAGTGACAATAATGTATTCGTAGGTGATTACAGATTAGTTACAATATCTTTACAACTTGTTACAATATTGTGATGCTGGCAAACCAAGTGCCAGCTTATGCCAAATTCCCCATGCCTCTCTTGAATACTTACAAACGCATAGCTGGAATCAATATGGCTCACCTGCATCTTAGTATTGTTAAAATAGGTATTAGAGTTACAAAAATGTGCTTAGTGTTTATACTCTATTAAATGCCTGTAAATTGTTGCATGCATCTCATTGATAACATCTGTATCTCATATTGTAAGTTAATATGTAAGTGTTTTGTATTATAAGCCACTATAACTGCATAAATCACCAGGCAGGAGAGAAACATTGACTAATGTGAAATAGTCTCCAACAGAAGGTGTTATGACAAAGAAGCCCATCAATACCAGATGAACTATTGTGGCGCATCAGAGGACAAAAGACTCTGCTCTCCCTGACCCCATCCCTCAGTGAAGAGGAGATATGCAAGTGGATTCCTCCCATCAGCTAAATTTGCAGCTTGAAGCAGAAGGGGTAAAGGAATAAAAGCCCTAACAGGGAGGAACTGCCTTTATACTGGTTTGACTCTGAGGGGCAAAGGATGATCAAGCATAAGCAAAAGATCCCCAGTGCTTAGCCTGGGTTAGTCCTAAAGAACATGTAGAGCTTCTATTACTTTTACTTTTTTAAAATCCACATCTCAGAATGATGTAGTTAAGAGGACCTCACTCCTGGTGGAGGCAGCACTAAGCTGACAGAAGAATTCTTCCCTCTGTACACACTGCCTCTCCGGGAGGTGAATTACTTACAGCAGACGAGAGAACCCCTCACTTTGCTATAGTGAGTGTCTACACTGAAGCATTATAACCTTAGCTACTGAAGGTATACGCCTCCTTAGACCTGAGTTGCCTGTTATGGATAAAGGCTTGTAAAATATTAAAAGTAACATTTAAATGACTTTTGACATGCTTCAAAATTGTATTACTTTCTTCTTCTTTTCCTTGCCTCCATTTCTTTGTCTACAGCCTACCTTCTCTGCTTATTAGCTAAAACCAGATTTTAAATAGAAAAAACATTTAAAGCAATAAACTAGGGACTGAAAAGAAATATGCCAAAGAAGAAATATTTCAAAGAATGACAGAATTCATGAAGTGTTATAAAATAATTTGGGCCTCTTAGAGCCAGATTTAAGGAATTTATGATCCTAAAGATGCACATAAGCAACTAAATATGTTAAAAAATCTGACCCTTAATGTATTGCATAAACTTGCATATGTTTTTTAAATAGCCAAGGTCCTGCTTGAGTAGTCTGTCTGTTATGAAAATTTAGCTAATTGCAGGTTCATATGTTGAATATTCCCCCTATTGGGCTGTTAGCACACATTACAGATATAAAATTTATTTTAAATTAATTTCTTGAATGTTCTTTTGGCTCCATGAAATCTTTACTAAAGAGATCCTATAAAGGATCATTATGTGAGTTCACTGATACCAGAATTCTCTTTATAGCCTGTGACATCATTAATGTATTGTATGGCCAAACATTTCAAAGTTAGCTGTGTAAATATGGATTTAGAGGCCTACATTAAGGCAAACCAATGTGACAGATTTGGCCCGTGGTTTTTAATGAAACAGAAAATGCCAGGGGAACATAACTATTCAGGAAAAGCTAGTTAAGTTTTGTTTATGTGCTGAATGTCCCTAATAGCCAGGTTAGTGGGGGCATATGGTACATACGTTGGGATTAACTCAGTTTCCATTGTAGCATTACAGGTCTCTTTGAGATGGATAGCTGCTGACCTATTTTCAAGTGTCTTGGTGAGGGTGATACAAAACCTTTCTGGCACCTCAAAACACAACCAGGTAATATTTTACATTTTAAAAAAATGGTATATATAGAACAGCAAAAACTAGCAAGGTAAATCATAGAAGTCCTCTCTTAGAACTACATGTTCATGTTAATGGGGGAAAGAGCAGTTAATTTGCTACTCTGAAAAAGCAGTTTATGTGTATTACAGTTGCACTGAGAACACCGTGTGGACCCCAAATGCATAGTGAGAGACAGCCTCTGCCCCCAAGGGCTTCCAGTCCAAATAGGGAAAATGGATTAAGAATGAAAGGGGAAACAGAGATGAAAATCTGGATCCACAAAGAGACTGAGGCATTGCAACACTGAGCATCTGTCACCACCAGCACCACCACCTGCCTGCTCCAGATTTTGTAAGGGCCCTGATCTGGTAGGTGTGCTCAAAGTGTGCCTCCTGGATTGAGCCCCACCCGTGAGATAGGTCTTTGGATTGTACCAGCGCTTGAGTGTGTGATAGGCATCCAGATGCCCACAGTGAGGCTGTGTGCATGCCCAGCAGCAGAAACCTAGGCACTAGGGGACTCTTATGGCAAAAATTTAGGTGCCTTCAGGGATAGATGGCAGTAGCAAAAGAAGAGGTTTTGAAGGTCTCAGTAGTGCCTTCCTATCTGGACTTAGGCACCTTAGTCTTTTTGTGGATCTGAGTCAAAGTGACTGGTCCAGGGTCACGCAGCAGGTCAGTAGCAAAGCTAGGAGTAGAACCCAGGTCTCCTGATGCCCTAGTCGGTACCTTATCTATTAGACCATGTTGACTGGAAGAATATTTTACTTCATCTTTGTTAGCACGTCATTATTTGCTTGTTTCTTTATAGGCAAACATGCAAATTTGTATTCAGACGACATTTAACAATGTAGATGTTTTCCTTGAAACATTAGTCATGTCGTATGAAAGACTGTGCCAGTTCTCTGATATAGCACTTTATGGATTGTTAAATTGAGTCTACACTGGGTAACTTCATAGCCCCAATTCACTGCCGGTGCACTTGCACCATTGGAAGCAGTGGT
Source organism: Chelonoidis abingdonii (assembly GCF_003597395.2). Taxonomy (NCBI): domain Eukaryota; kingdom Metazoa; phylum Chordata; order Testudines; family Testudinidae; genus Chelonoidis; species Chelonoidis abingdonii. The sequence continues at coordinate 249,201,161 of NC_133770.1, read as the reverse complement.
AGTAAAAGCATAACTCGCACAGCACAGTGGCAAAAACCTGATCCCTGTCTACTCTATAGCTTCCACTATTGTCACCACCACCGGAGCTGTACCTATGGTGAATTACATCTGTGACATTTGGTAGTGTAAACAGAGCCATTGAGTTCAAAAATGTTCATTCTAAATCAGAACAAAAGACTATCTAATACCAAGTATCAGAGGAGTAGCCATGTTCGTCTGGATCTGTAAAAGCAGCAAAGAGTCCCGTGGCACCTTATAGACTAAGGGCTTGGCTACACTTGCAAGTTGCAGCGATGGTGAGGGGGTTACAGCGCTGCAACTTACTCGGTGTCCACACTTACAAAGCTCAGCCAGCACTGCAACTCCCTGGCTGCAGCGCTGGCTGTACTCCTGGTCTGCTACGGGTGTAGCGAATCCAGCGCTGGTGATGCAGCGCTGCTCATCAGGTGTGGACACTCACCAGCGCTGTTATTGGCCTCCACGGTATTAAGAGGTATCCCAGAATTCCTGTCTACAACAAACCGGAAGGTACTCCCCGGAGCTACCAAACACAGCTGCTCTTTGCTCCAGCGAGCGAGCCGAGCCGAGGCTTTGGAATGTTCACAGCTGTTTGCTTGAGGAGACAAACAGCACGGCGGGGGGGAGGGAGTCCGTCGGAGAAGCTGCTTATCTGGTCTGAAGCCTTTTTACATTTAAGAGTGATTGAGAGAGGGGTGGGGGAAATGGCCAGAATTTGCAAGGCAGGGAGCTCACAGTGTCTGCTCCAAAAATCCGCTCTCTCTGTCTCCCCGACGCTCCCTGTCACACTCCACCCCACCCCCCTCTTTTGAAAAGCACGTTGCAGCCACTTGAACGCTGGGATAGCTGCCCACAATGCACCACTCCCAACAGCGCTGCAAATGCTGCAAATGTGGCCACACTGCAGCGCTGGTAGCTGTCAGTGTGGCCACACTGCAGCGCTGTTCCTACACAGCTGTACGACCACAGCTGTAACTCCCAGCGCTGCACATTTCCAAGTGTAGCCATACCCTTACAGACACTTTGGAGCATGAGCTTGCATCCGACAAAGTGGGTATTCACCCACGAAAGCCCATGCTCCAAAGCATCTGTTAGTCTATAGGTGCCACAAGGCTCTTTGCTGCTTTTATCTAATACCAGTAATTTTAAATAGACAAATAGGAGCCTACACAAAGAGCATAGCATTAACCTTGTACATTAACAATAATGGAATTAAGGAGGACTTGGAATTTTTTAAAACTGTCCTACAAATTAAAAAACAGATTTGATTTAAGCTGTTTTAAGGACATGCTCCTGATGAGAGGGCACTATATTTGTCTCATTTCAGTATGGAGTATAATTTTTGTAGCTAAATTATGAACTGAAACATGTTTTTGTGTAGTGATTCTGCCAGACCTTTAACTACAATGTTACTACCACAATAATGGTAAAATGATCTGCTGTGCTGCTTTAGCCTTTGAGTGCCTAGTGAGGTTATTAGAGAAAATTCTATACTTTGTTGTGATGCCTGTGGGAGGGCTGCCCTAGATAACAGGGCATGTAGATAAGACTCATGCAGTTCAAAATCTGCATTGATCTGTCATGTCCAGCACTACTTATGATGTCTGACTGGTTTGATTACACAGTGTAATAGGTGGGGAAGCAAAGGAAAGGGGTGGGGCTCAAGACAAGACAGAAACCAAGAGTGCAAATTAAATACCTCATTGCGTCTTTAAGGATACATGGTGGCACATTTATGATTTCTACATTTGTGTACCCAGGTTTGGCCAGCTAATCCTTGAAGTAATCTAATGAGTCTAGTGGAATTACCTTAGGAATGAATTTGTCCCATTACGTTCTGTATTTGTCTGGTTAGGTAAATATAATGGCAGTAGTAACAGACTTTAAGGAGTGCATGTAATGTAGTAGTATAGGGTGATGTTTTGGAAAACTGTAAGAAGTTTGAACAGCCTTCAGAAAATTGAGACTTAAACCTCTTTCCTAACACTGTGCTAAATCAAAAGCTTAGCTTCACCTGTGCTTGAAGTAGATTATACCACACAAACAAACAAACACACTTTGAAGCAGTAGGGCCTTTCTTCAAAAGGGAAATATTTTATAAGCTTGCCTAGAGCATGTTTCCTTGCAGAAGATTTTAAATAGGTGAAAACCTGTAAAATCTTTCATGTGAGAAGCTATGAAATATGTATATATGATTTCTGCATCTATAGTAATGGCTTATTTAAAGTTTATGCTGCCTGCAATTCTTTCCTGTGTGAAAGTAGAATGAATTATATTGTAAAATTAAGAATAAATTAAAGAAATGTTGTATGTACCTTTAAGCAGAAATAAGAAATGTTGAAATAGCCAAAATCGGAATTAGGGCGGGGAGATTGGAGCCAAATGGATGGAAGTCAAAAAAGAAAAAGCTACTGTCAGGGAAAATAACCCCAGAGGCAACACGACAATAAACCCTACAACGAGGGCAGCCAAAGACCCCACAACCCAAGAGAAAGCCACAGCGCCCTATTCTTTCCACCTCCCAGTCTCCAGTAACCACACGGACCCATGACCAGTCAGCTGGAAGATGCTTTAAGTGTAATGAACGGGGACATATAAAGCCCAACTGCCAAAGACCCAACCGAGTGCAAGTCATTACACCACCACACAACCAAAGATCCCAGGCCAGATGCCTCTGAAATACCCTTGGAGCAAAGGGAACATTTGAAGAGTGGGCGGAAAGAAGGTAACCGCGTGGAGAGACACGGGGGCACAAGTGTCAGGCTATCACAATCCTTCGTGACCCAAATCACACGCCAAAGGCCTCAAGTGACCATTACCCTTCAATGTCACAAGCGTAGACTTGGCCTACAGTCCTGAACTGCCTGTCCATGGACCAAATTCATCAACCCAAAGCCAAGTACCAATTTACCCCTTCATGCACAAGCGTAGACTTGCCTACAGCTGAACGCCTGTCCGTACAAAGGCTGGTCAGGACTGTGGACTGTTGCAGTCTATGACAATACCATCCCCATGCCTACTGGGGAAGAACTGGCCCACCAGGTGAAGCGGCCAAGAGACTGGGAATGATTAACTCAGCCAACCAGGCAAGCTTTCCCGACCCATTTCCTGTTCCTGAGGTGTCACAGAGGGCCCGTTGTGTTACAGAGCCCCAGACGAAGTCGGACTGGACCCCTGCCGCACACCGGAAACAGCCAAAGCGCCTCCCGTCCCAGGCCTGACTGAACAGCAACAGCACCAAGCGCCAGCAATGCAACCCACGGCTTCACCCCAACGCAGAGGGCCCAGCGAGCCTGAACTGGCAGAAGCAACAAACAACCATACCAAAGGCTCAGCCAGAGCCTGAAATACACCTGGTGCACCAGCGAGAGCGGTTCACCAGCAAGGAGACCAACCCATCACTACATCACTTCCAGAGGGACGCAAGCAGTCACAGTGCCAGGCAGACTGGTGTCCCCAAGCCCAAGGGAACAGTTCCAGACCTGGAGCAGGCAGCAGATGACAGGCTTCAGAAAGCGTGGACAGCAAGCACAGAGCACCCTAGCGTCTCACTCTTTAACAACCAGTTTGTTAGAGACAAGGACTTTTAGTACAGGAGATCTTTGGTGGACACAGGAAGAAGGCAGCGCAAAAACGCTGGTGGTTCCAGACAAGTACAGGGGAAAGCTCTTAAGCTTAGCCACGATCAGCCAGGTGGCCTGCTGGGGTGAACAGAACAAAGACAGTTGGGGAATCCTTCCACTGGAGGGGACTGGGCAAGGACGCCAGTATTCCGGTTCTGTGAGGTGTACCAAAGAGGTGGGATGCCCCAGACAGGTCAAGGCACTCTCCAGCCTCCATAATTGAGGTCCATGTCAGCGGTAGCTGTGGAATTCTGGTCCTCCCTATATAGATATATATATATCGCCAGAGGAAAGCAGTACATACTTGATTTGGGACTTTGCTACCCGATGGCGGAAGCAGAGCTCTAGGCAACACCAGGGCTAAAGCTGTGTGCAGGCCCTCACAGACATTTTGCCAGGGTAGGTTGGTCCCTCTGCATCCTTACAGCATTCAGGGATCAATTTCCTGGCAGGGAACCATGAAGAACGTGGGAAACCATGGGGATGAATCACTTGGCTTGCCACCCCTTATCACCATCAAAACCAATGGCCTGTGGAAAAGGGTTAATGAAACTTTGGGCCATTATACGTAAATTCGTCAATGAACGCCAACTTGGACCTAGTGTTGCACATTGTTTTTGCCTACAGGCAGGTACCAATCCAGTTTAGGGGTTTCAAACACGTTGAACTTGTGATATGGCCATGAGTTAAGGGACCATACAGTTGGTGAAGACAGCAATGGGAGGGGTTTACGCCTTCTCCAGGCAATATTCTGGACTTGTAAGCAACCTACAAAGCCCCTCTGACACGCTGTAAGCCCCTTGCTAAGAAACCTAAAGGGGCTTAAAAAGAGCAGAAAGACCTGGTATGCGATAGACATACTAAAGAGCCGTTCCGGAAGGTAGGAGACAGGTATGGTCGAAGGCCGCACCAGGACAGCAAGGGGAGGCCAGTTCACGGTCCAAGAGCGCCTGGGACTGTTAACTACCTCATAGCAATTCCCAATCTCCCTAAGGCCCGAGTGTGCCATGGTTAATTCTCTCAACCCTTTTATCCGAGACCTTACAGGTTTGTCAGTTGCAGTCCAGGGAGTAAGTATGACGCTGGGAAGTGGCTGACGGTGGTCTACTACGACGGGAAAAACAGATTGTGGCGTGGAAGAGGGAACTCTATATCACCCTGGAACGTCGGCAGTGGGCAACAATAGGAGCTGGCCTACGTTCGCCCCATTGTTTTAGCCACCCAGGACGGACTGAACAGGCATACACTCATTGACACAAGGTAATAGCTCACCACATTGTAGACCCCCTCTACGCGGTTGTTCCTCAATGCCCAAGCTGCGTATAGACATGGGAGATCAAAACATGCACACATGGGTATAATCGGCTCATCTACCGCCCTGGCACTCCAGTGGTTCTGACCCAAACCACGATGGGGAAATACGCGGTTGCGTGGAACACCGTAAGCTAAATGCGGTAACTCATCCAGACAACTACCCAATTTCTCACGTCACCTATATGAGCGATTAGAAAGTTGGTACGTGCCATTGATACTCTACCATAGCCTTTAACCAAGGGGTACTGGCATATAACGCTAGAATGACCTGCCAAGGAAAGGTCAGCATTGCATCACCATGCGGGGTTATGAACTTAATGACTTCCTTTCGGGCTGCAAAATGCACCGCCACCTCCCAGAGGCACTGGTAATGGTCTACTAGCAGACATGGGCGAAGTATGCAGTTGCCCACCGTCAATGAGGTGGACATTTTGCAGACTGCCTCCCGAACACTAGAACACCTGGAACAGGTCTTTGAGCGCATCAGGCAGGCCAACTAACCTGTTAGGCCAAAAATGTGTCAAATAGCCAAAACAGAGTGACTACCTGGACACAGGTAGGGCGAGGCACATAAAAAACCCTACAGGCAAGGTGGAATGCTACTCCAAAAGGGCTGTCCAAGTCAAAGAAACGGTCCAATCCTTCTAGGCTTGGCCATATACAGGTGGATTTGTACAACTACAGCCAGAGATCCTGGCCCCACTGACCGACCTTGAAAAAGACCCTCCGAATGCAGTTAAGTGACTGATGAGTGTCAAAAGCCTTTACCCAACCTTAAGGCGATGCCATGGCTGACCTGTGCAAGGGCCCCGACTTTGACAACCATTCCTAGTTACACCGGAATGCATCTGAGCGTGGATAAGGAGTAGTTCTCATTGCAGGAAGGACCGATCACAACTTCCAGTCTGTCGGTCTCAGCAAGAACCTATCTGTCGAGGACAAGCCACGGTCAGTCCATGAAAGGAATGCTATGCATTTTGTACGCCTGGAAAAAGCGTACACATACGTTGGGGACGGCGTTCCAGCTACAACGGACTCAGGCGCGCTAAAGTGGCTTCATTCTGCAAAAGGAAAACAGAATTCGTTCGATGGAGTTTAGCTTCCAAGAGTTAATTTACAATTCACACTTTCAGGAGCTTCTAAGAAAGTCGCTGATGCACTCTCTCGTGAAAGTTTCCCAAATCGACTGGTAAAATGGTCCTTGAAAGTGGAAAGTCTTGTAGTTACATACTTAGTAGTATACTGTAAGTGGCATGTGTTGTATATCGTTACGCCGCCCAGCTCACGTCCCCTCCTCCCTGAAGCTCCGCCCCTCCCTCCCCACTCCCTGCTTCCCGCAAATCAGATAGTCGCTCCAGAGAGGCATGTCAGCCCAGTCCGGCTCCAGCGAGCGGTCGCACTGGTCCTGGCCTGATCTGGCTGAGTGCCCCAGCCCGTCCGGCCAAGCACCCGGTGCTGGCCCCAGTGGCTCGGCCCGGCTTGAGCCCCGCGGCACAATCCTGGCCGCCAAGCAGCGCGACCCCGGGAAGAGTCGGGCCTGGTGGCGCCGGCCTGGTCTGAAGTGGCCCGGCCAGACAGTGGTAATGGAGTCAGGATGAGGGAGGCTTGTGTTGAAGGGGCCAGGGAGTTCGGTAGTGGTGTGGGGGTGATAGGGTCGGAGTGTCAGCGGGCAGGGACAGAAGGGATTGAAGGGGGCAAGGGCCCGGGGCAGTCAGGAAGGAGAGGGGTGGATAGTACGGTGGGAGGGCAGCTAGGGACAGAGGAGAAGGGTGGTTGATTGGGGCACCGGGTCTGGGAGCCATCAGGAATAGAGTGAGGGTTGGATGGGCCCGCGGGGCAATCAGGGGACAGGGAACGGGGATGGAGGCTCAGAGGTTCCGGGGTGCGTCGAAGGAAAGGGGGTTGGATGGGCATGACCCTCGGGTGAGGAGAGGGAACTGTTAATATTGTTGGCAGCTCATCACGGAACGGCTCTAAATATATTTCAACCCAGTTAGTGTTGTGCCTGCTTACCACTTGGCGAAGAGTTACACTAACAGTACCATGGCAGCATCTAGAGGCCCCATGTCAGGGCAGTTGCGAAGAGCACAGTCCTGTGCCCAAAGGAACGCTAGCAATAAGACAAAACAGGAAGTATCTCATCATTAACGAGATGGGGAAATGAGGCACAGATATTGTCACAACGGGAGCTGCTGGGTAAACTTTGAAAATCTAGCTCAATATTAACAATGCTAATGGGCAGTGAGCTCCAGGAAAAATATGGTTCTAGGAACTTGCCAGTGTCACACATTTGAAATATGTAGCAGCATGGAATTAAACCCAGATTTCTAAGTCTAAGTCCAGTAGCTAACCAAATCCTCCTGGACTGAAGGAACATGTGACTGGGACTTTTCCATTGATTTCCCCGGGGGTTGTGCCCCCCTTTCCCTGTCTTTCTCTGAGTTGTGTAAGAAGGTACACGCTTCATCCTTGCTGACCTCCAAAGTCGGTAAGCTTTAAAGAGTTTGAAAAAATAATCTAAATAGAAACATTTGGTTCTATGTTCGGATGCCACGAAAGGCATTGAAGGTTTATGTAGCATGGCAGTTGCTAATATAATCACTACAAATTACAGCGTACGTGTACAGACTGTCGCAGAGGTAAAAGCAAGAAATTCACAGGTGAAAAATACTCACTCCAAGAAAAAGTCCTTGCTTTAAAAAACAGAGAAAACCTCTGTATGTGAATACTAGAACTCGCTGATTTTTATGTTAGGTCAGCTTTCCTATGGTGCTCATCAGCAATCACTGAGGTGCATCATAAATATCGAATTAAGTCTTCACTGCTCCTCGTAAGTAGGAAAATTCATTTCCTGTTTAGAGTCAAGAAAAGGTCAGAGGGAATCAAGTGATGTGCCCGAGGTCCCTGTAGTGAAAAGAGCCAAAATGAAGGCGCTGTTCCCTAGACTCCAGACGCACTGTTGAATCACAAACCTTCCTTTCCAGATACCGCATCTGATCATGGAAAGAATCCTCTCCGAACATACTGGAACATACAATACTAGATGAAATGAACCACCAGCTACAAATATGTCAAACACTCACGAGGAATTCACTGGGCATTCAAGAGCACTTAGATGATGGCTAATGTTTCTGAGCAATACCTGTGACCTTTTGGATTCAGTTACGTTCAGGAGGTACAACATTGTAACAATAAATCACGAACAATATGAAAGACAAGATTCAGAGAGCAATAGTAAATCTTGATTTATTTTAAGCTGTGTTAGTTACTGGTCAGTACCTCTCGACTTCCAACTATCCATGTGTAGCCTATGTAACAACCTAGGTCTCTAGCTGCTGTCATTTTATCATCCTGTGCTTCACGCTGCCACTAAAAATGACATTTTTTCAATCAATAGCGGATATTCCATGATGCATATAAGTCTAGCTGGACTAGTGGGCACACTGAAACAAGGTAGGCAATCCGGTGCATTGTGTTTTTATATTTACAAATGTTTATTTAATAATTTTTATTTACAGTAATCCTCTAGAGGTCCAGGTGAGATCAAGACCTTGTGTACTGCTATACACAGCATAAGTAAGAATAGTCCCAGCCCTGAGAGTTTTCGGTGTAAATAGACAAGGGCTGGAGCGACAGTAGAACAGAGGGTGGCAATGATTTG